>NC_090266.1:978092188-978395581 GCF_040414725.1 Anabrus simplex
TGCCCAACTGGAGTCACTTGCAGCATCTTGGTTTGCAGCTAAAGTGTCATCTACCTGCAGAGCTATGAGCTGCCTCTGAAGCTCATTTACCACCTCATCTGTGGTTTCATTCTCTTCCTTGCATAACATGATGGGAAACTTTTCCAAGAAAAAACGAATGGAAGAAAACTGCGAATCTCCAATTTTGTCTAACCTAGCAACTTGAGCATGCTTTAACACATCATCCTCGAGTGGAAACATGTTGATGATGTAGTCACAGGCAGTGCAAAAGTAGTGTCTCACTGATGAAAAGAAGAGATTTATCTGTATGCTGGAGGTCATTCACTATGTTCGAAGTGTGAATGCCAATAACTCATCATCACTTCCTTGATTTTGAATCCAGTTGTACTCAACTTCAAGCTATGAGGAGCTTTTGACATTTTTGGGCTTTACAAACTTGCTTTAGGAAATGCATTAGAAGTTTTAATAAAAAGTGAGCTTGTGGGGAAGAAGTCTGATGGTGATGCTGATGCACAAGTGCACTCTGGGGATGACACAGTTGAGGCACATGCACCTGAACATACAGGTTTGTCAAATACAGCAATAGTCACATGAAGGAAAGTTCAAAAGGCCTTGTTCAAGTTTGAGAACAGGAACATAAACAATTTTTCCTCCGTGTTGTGGCAGAAGTTTTACTTTTTAGGGTGGGTTTGTCACATTTGGAAGAATATGCTATTCTTTTAGGGCCATGTGTATTAGCATAATTTTTTGGGTACATAATATTATTTCCTCCTTGAAGAAAGAAAGAAGCGGATCTCACTGGTCCAGTAGCCTATCCAAACATCTGCCTAAAGATAACCACCTAGTGCATACATGTTTCAGAATTTTCTTTGCCTCCTTATAGTGCAAGTTCTGAAATTTCTGAAGGTGTTCTTTCCTTTTGACACTCTTCTCTAAGAAAAAAAATATATCCACACCAGGATCTCATCCACTTTAAGTGGTAAACTTTCAGCACCTTTTTCAGCTGACAGATTAATCAGGTGGCAAATGTAACCTATGATGGCAATACCTGGTTCATCTTCCTTCCCAACTGCTGAAACCCCATTTTTGTGTCTGATCATACAGGAGCATTTTCAGAGCAGAAAGCCACACAGTTTTCAATTGGTATGTTAGGAGAATTCAGCTGTGATAACATCAGGTTACCTATGTTTCGCCCTGTTAAGTCCCTGTCTAACGCTGGTATGAATAGCACAGTGCTCACTACTTTCTCCTGCGGAATATCATACAATATAACAACAAGAGGATACTACATGGCATTCGTAGCATTGCTTCCATCTGTTGCCAAAAGACAATGGTCCGTTCTGAAGGCACTTAACAACTTCAAATGACGCATTTTTTGCCATTTTATTTACAATGTATTTCGTTTTCGTGTGGCCACAGCTATACTTCTTTGCAACTTCTGTTGTGGGAAACATCTTTTTAAATAAAGCACCAGCATGATCAGCCGTACTTAAGGGCACATTGTGTTCCACCAAAAAGGAAGTAAACAGACACTCAGCCCTAATTACGTCAGTGTCAACGTTTACAGACTTGACAGAAAAGGTGTTGATTTTCTTGTTATCTTTTTCATTTAACAGAAGTTACGTGTTTACCGCACTTTACACGATTACTTAAATTGTTTCTTCCACCATGTGCAATAGTAATATCACACCCACATACAGTGAAAAAAGGCAAAAGTTTTCTCCCTTTCTTGATTTTAGTATGCACGGATAATCAACAAAATATGATTCCTTAAATGTCTGGAAGTACTTTTTCTTTTTGGATTTGTTCATGAATCCTACAATAGGAATATAGCGTATGAAAATGTCTGAGAAGAAATGCCTCGATATCTACCGAAACATCGAAAGGAACCTGGATCAATGAACATCACATAAAATTATAACAAACACTCAAGGCAGTCAAACACTTCATTAAAAAAGTCAAAGCACACAGTCTTAAACCTTTAAATGAACATGAAGGTAACCTCGTGAACAACAATATACACATGGTAAAAAAAAAACACACACATGTGGAACGAATGTAATTAGTCCAAGGAATACAGGAAACTGTGAAGCACGAAGTTATAACACAAAAACTTGAACACTTCATTAAAAATATGTCATAACTAGAGCCCGGATGTTAGGCAAAATGCCTTTTTTATCTGACTGGATATATTGAAGAATCAGATAGAGATAAATATATTTTTTCATGCATTTAGGAAGTGTAGAGACAATTTTCATTTTGCCTTTTTTGCCTATTTTGGCTTCCATTGCCTATTTTAATACTTAAAGCCTTTTTTTGCCTTTTTTGATCGTTATGCATTTTTTCCCTGCGATTTACACATTTTAAAAAGCACATAGTGAATTTCCGTACATCAAAAACAAAAAAGGTTGCACAAATTAAATTACATATTGTCATCACAAATATCTATTTAGAATATTGTTCCCTGTAAATCGTTTATTTGCTTTCAGGCATTCGAAAGCTTATTTTCACAACCCATTCATTTAATCTATGTAAATAGCAGAACCTTCATTAGTGAAAGAAATGCACAACCGTAATGAATACCAGGAAAGAGAGAGGATGAGGGAAGTACGTCTCTTCTCCTTCCTCACACCACTTTTGCTGTGACAATGCGTAATTACTTGTTTTTCCCGATTTTGAAATGATAGGATAATGCAGAGGAAGGGAGGAAATCACTTCTGTCTAACAGGTCAAACATAAAAGAAGCTGTTAGTCTACTGTTGAATTTGTTAAAGGCAACTCGGGTGTTCGCGCTGACTTATTTATCATGCCGAAATTTTCATCGTTGCGTGGTAAATTACATGGCTATGTTCGCGAATTTGGTTCGGATACACTTTCTACTGATGGAGCTATACTCTTTTGCAAAATTCGTGAAAAATCTATTAATCACGAAAGAAAAAAAAGTACTTTATAACTCAACATTTTGCAACAATGAAACATAAGTCTAGGTTAAATATTGTTGGCCCCAAAATCAATTAAATATTAACAGCAGCTACAAGATCCAGCAGGCAATCTCAGTTTTCCCTGGATCTATGTAAAGCTTTCTTGGACTCCGGAATTCCGTGCTGGAAACTGGAAAATCAATCCCTCAAGACATTTCTGCAGAAGTACACTAAAGAAGAAGTTCCATCAGAATCCACATTAAGAAAAACATATTTGAATATCTCCTTTGAAGAGACCCTGCAGAGGATTTGAAGCAGAGTTGCACAAAAGAAGATCTGGATCTCTATTGATGAAAGTACGGATGCAATGGGATGTTACATGGCCAACGTCATCATTGGAACTATGGAAGCAAAGGAAACTGACCTATCATTAGTATTTCTTTTGACGAGAGAAGGGATGAAGAGAGCAAATGGTTGCACAGTGGCACAGTTGTTCACAAATTCATTAATGTTACTCTGGCCGGATAGAATACGGCATGATGATGTCCTACTTTTTGTTACAGTTGCGGCACCTTAAGTGAAAAAAGCAGCTACAGCCTTGAAAGTTCTCTTTCCTAAAATGCTCCACCTCACATGCCTAGACTGCACAGAATTGCTGAAGAGATAAGAAGTTTGTATCCTCACGTGGATAAGTTAGTTTCGAATACCAAGAAAATTTTCCTAAAATCACCCTCCCGAAGCTGGGTTTTCAAGGACGTGGCACCAGAGCTCTCTTTACCTCCACAGCCAGTTCTCACCAGATGGGGAACCTGGATCTCAGCAGTCATATATTACAGCAACAATTTGGACAAGATACGTGAGGTACTTCATGCCGTATCAGTAGACGAAGTTGCTTCAGTTCGCGAGGTAAAAAAGTTGTTGGACCATGAAGAGCTCAGCAATGATCTGGCATTTATAACAGCACATTATAGTGTGATACCGGAAGCAATCTTGAAGTTGAAGAAAAGAGATGATTCGCTGGTATCATCTAGGGCGATCTTTGAAGATGCAGTAAATCAACTGCTGCAAGCACCAGGAGAAAAAGGAAGCAGTGTTAGTGAAAAGTGTAAACGTGTTCTGAGTGCTAATTTGGACATTGAAAAAATGAAGAACATTCGTGATGTTCTGAAAGGTGAAAATTGTGTTTTAACTGGCATGTGTCCTTCCGAAATAGCTTGTTTCAAATTTACGCCAATCACTTCAGTGGAAGTAGAACATTCCTTTCCCATGATGAAAAACATTCTTTCTGACAAGCGTCTGTCTATGACAGTTGATACTTCGAAAAAGCACCTTGTTGTTGCTTGTAACCAACGAAAATAAGAGTAAGTACGCTAATTATGTGATAAATTGATAATAAAGAAATGAATGAGTATTTAAAATACATATTTTCATTAATAATGAGCGAGATTCCTCTTTGCTTTCACTCCTAACAAATGCCTATTTTAATTACAGTACTGCCTATTTTCAGTATTTCAAGTGCCCTTTTGCCTGCCTATTTTAACCAAAAATAAATGCCTAACTTCTGGGCTCTAGTCATAACCTTAAAAGCCCAAAACATTCAAGGAACGCCAACTTCGTGAACAAAAAACAACACTCACGTGGTCAAAGAGTATGGATTAAATCACAACATGCGAAAGGAGCAGAACAAAGAATTTGTGGAGCAGAGCCTGTCAACACCTAAGATTCACATGGAAGAACTGTTATCCTGGTGTTAAATTTAATTCCAATGATGACACAAACCTCACACAGTTAAAAGTACCAATCACATCAAAGAATGAGTTATCGACTATCGTGAACTTGCCTTCGACCCACGCAAACAATTGATTGTATGGAAGTGGGGAGATTATCGAATGTTAATGTTTAAAATTTTTGTCCGCGAAGTCATAAAATGACACTGTCCATCCATAAAACAGTAAATGCTGCAATTTCCGTAAATTTTACAGATAAACTGTAAAAGTTGGCAGGTATGCAATGATGATGCATTTTACTGGCAATACAAGCAGAAGAAGCAGCAAAAGTTGGCAAAAGCAAAGAAGTATATGCCAATATGAGAAAGCTTTTTAGGAGAAACTTTTCAGGAGAGAAACCAGTCAGAGATGCAAGCAGAGTAGCCTTGACATCTGAGACACAACAACTGGAAAGATGAAGACATCACTTCATTGGAAGTACTCAATAATCTTCGTGAGGAAACAAGAACTGAAGTTGAAATCATTTTGGAGCATCCAGTCATCTCAGTAGAACCACCAACACAACAAGAGATTGTACAAGCAGTGAAAAATGTGAACAGTGGCAAAGCACCAGTTGTAGATAACATTATCCCAAAAGCCCTAAAGGTAGATCCAGATTTAACATCGGAAATTATGGAACCACTTCTAAACACTAATATGGAATGAAGAACATCTTCCTGAGGAATGGAAGAAGGGTGTCCTCAACAAGATACACAAGAAGGGTGACCTCTCAGACTGCAATAATCGGAGGGGAATAACGTTGCTCTCATAAGGGGGAAAAGTTATGTCAAGAGTCATACTGAACAGAAGAAGCAGAGCTGTTGAAAGGAGACTACGTCAAGAACAGGCAGGTTTCAGAGAAGGTCGGTCTACTGTGGATCAGATTAACACGCTAAGGCTAATCATTGAACAATTTGCTGAGTATCGGACATCTCTGTATATACTTTTCAAAGATTCTGAAAAGGCCTTTGTTTCTGTCAACCGGAGGAAAATGTGGAAGGCCATGGAAAAGTTCGGAATTCCACAAAAGATAGTCCATCTTACACAGGCAATGTATGATGGATATGCTTGTCAAGTAGAACATAAAGAGTAGCTGTCTGAACCTTTTGCTGTAAAATCTGGAGTAAGACAAGGGTGTCTACTGTTGCCAAACTTGTTTATCATGACACTGGATTGAATGCTGAGAGAGGCAATGAATAGAAAGGATGGCATTCAGTAGGGATTAAATGAGCAATTGGAAGAACTGGATTATGCGGATGATCTGTCTTTTTGCAGAATGTTTTTCGAACATGGAAATCAAACTGAATGACTTAAAAACAGAAGCTAAAAAAGTAGGCTTAAAGATTAATAGCAAAAAGGCTAAGGAAATGTGCATAAACCATCATAACAATGGATATAGAAAGGGTACAGGAATTTTGCTGCTTAGGAAGCGTGGTAAGCTAGGATGGAGGTGCTCTTAGAGATGGGGCGAGTCGTATAAATAAAGCCAAAGGAGCTTTTGCACAGTTACGAGCAATATGGAGATGCTACAGTTCTGTTTGTGAAATAATATTATTAGTTAGTTACCAGCGAACATCGTGCTAGGAAACCATCCACTAGAAAGTGTAGAAAGCTTTACATACCTCGGCAGTGTAATATCTCGAGATACACTATCCAGAAAGGAGGTGGCAAATAGGGTGCAGAAAATCTCTCACTTTTACCAGCAAGTACATACAGAGGAGCTCTGGGATCCCAAAGTACCAACAAAATCAAAGCTGGTGATGTTCAATCAGTACTTCATACCAATCTTAACCTATGGTATTGAAACCTGCACCCTCACTAAGAAAGACTCATCAAGGTTGCAAGCATCTGAAATGAAGTTCCTTAGCTCGGCAATTACAAAAACCAAACTGGACAAGTTGAGGAATGACGTGGTTAGGAAGGAAGCTGGGATTGTTACATCATTGTTAGATCGGATCAGCATGACCAGACTGAGGTGGTTTGGGCATGTAATGAGGATGGAGCCAACAAGGACAACGTATGTTAACTTGGAGCGACATGTGGCAGGGGAACGGATGGTGGGAAGACCAAGAACCCACTGGATGGACATCGTAAAGATGGACATTGCAAATCGGGGAAGGACACTGGAGGATGTCATTAATAACAGAACGTATCTCAATAAGACAGAATGGAAGAGGCTCACCAGCAGTACCTTGGAAACTGGAACTGTAAAATGATGATGATGATGATGATTTACCTCCAAGTGCTATAGCTCTGTTTGTTATTTATCTCCCTCCATATGGCCCCTCACATTCGTATAAAAACGAAGCTAAGAATATTCATCTCAAAGATTAAATCTGTGTTACAGTATGGAAGTGACACCTGGAAAGTGATCAAAAACATTACCACAAAGTTACAGACTTTTATAAATCGTTGTTTGAGGTACATTATGAGAATATGGTGACTAAAGACCAACTCAAACAAAGACCTTTGGAACGCCACAAATCAAAGTTCCATAAAGGAACCGATAATGAGAAGAAAATGGAGAGGGATTGGGCACACCCTGAGAAGACCACAAGAAAGTATCACAAGGCAGGCATTGATCTGGAATCCACAAGGTAGTCGCAGGCAAGGCAGACCGATGATTACCCGGAAGAGAACCTTAGACTGGGAGATTGCTGGAGTTAACAAGACATGGAGGGAGGTGAAAGCATTGGCGGCAGACAGAACAAGCTGGAGAAATTTCGTCGAGGCCCTATGTTCCACCTGGAATTAAAGGAAATTAATCAAGTAAGTCAGTAAGTCATGATGCATTTTTCTTACCATATCTGAAATATGTTCATATGTCTACATCGGTCAATTGTCATTTATGTTCATATTGACGTAAAAAGCAGGCATGTGGAATGATACAAAATGTTTGTGTCTACTTTATTCTTTCCTTGGAAATAGTTTAGTGTGGTGCATATTTGTCTTGAGATAGCCTAGTTATGGATATGAAGACAAAATTTAAATCTTTCAGAAAGCAGGCCGGCATCTGCATCTTTAAGTATGCAGAATTGGCACGAATGTTGAAACTCGCACTTTCCAGTTTCAACTCGATCACTCGAGTTGGTCAAAGTTTGTCAGATTCAAAATGGTGGCCAAAGTCATTCTATAAGAAATAAATACAATATATCAAGTAAATGATAATGCATCATTGTTGGGACTAGTTCCAGCCCCTTAGTGGCCATCTTCAGCCAAATAAAAATTAAACAGATTATGTGATAATTAAAACATATGTATACCAGACAGGTGCCTTTGCTGGCAAGATGTAGTGTTTACTGTGCACTATGTCTTCTGGTATGAGCTAGAATAAATTGTTACTTTCACTGTCCTGTCTTAGTCTCTTTCTTGGCTTTGACAATATGAAAGTGGCTGAGGTATGAGTGATGCTTGTAATGCCATTCCTTATGCAGCCAGTCCCTGCTATGAATGGTGTGAAAATGTCGCTCATAGGGTCGGTTGGTGCAGGCATTTCAGTGGGCTTGGCAGACTGATCTGCAATAGCAACTTCTGGCTCGGTGAGGAAAGCAACGGGAAACTACCTCACTCATCATTTCCCTAGTACGCCTCTTCAGTGACACCTAGGCCATCTATGACAGCTAATGGTGAACCTGTTGAGGATCCAACCAGTCTTCGGGCTGAATACCCAACATACACATACCAGACAGAGAGAATGTTGCAGGAATAATTATATCATTAAAATACATATAGTAACAAAAATCTGGAAATGATAGCCAGAATTAGGAATGAATAAACATACAGAAAATAATTTTTTTTTCAATTCTCTTAACGTCGCACCAACACAGATAGGTCTTATGGCGACAATTGGATAGGAAAGGACTAGGAGTGGGAAGGAAACTGCCGTGGCCTTAATTAAGGTACAGCCCCAGAATTTGCCTGGTGTGAAAATGGAAAAGCATGGAAAACCATCTTCAGGGCTGCTGACAGTGGGGTTCGAACCCACTATCTCCCGAATACTGGATACTGTATTAAATAACACTAGTATGTTTTTACTGTTCACCCACCTATTCAATACAATACAATCCAATCTTAAAAATTAGGTCTTTGTCCTTATCAAAATTGTTAACATAAAATTAATACATTGGATGGTACATGTTTTGCCTATCAATAGTAGGCATCATCAGCCATATTTCTTTTACCTAAATCGTAAAATTATTATTACTATTATTATTTAAATATTTGAGATCTTGCAACTACAGTATTCTTTTGAGTTGTTCTGCTCATTGTTAAGCAAATCCTGATCTCCCTTATCTAATCTGATGTGATAACGTTCCTCATTTTAGTTTGTACGGTCACTGTAGTCTATGTTTGATTGTTCAAGTGTTCAAATCCCGTCTACTATACCGTTAATTTTCTGAGATTTGTGCCTTTGTTTTTGGACTTTCGAGTTATGTATGTGCTGGGGCAAATATGGGTGTGACAATCTTTTTATTTGATGTCATTCTGCAAATTTTCTTGTGCTTGTTTTCTTCCTACTGGGTGTAAATGAGAAAGGAGTTATGGTTGGAAGATGCTTGACTTGCCCTTATATGGTAATTGGAATTAGTGATGTATATAAAATTACCTGTAAGGTAATGTATATGAAATGGAAGTATTGTACGACTTGAAACAAAGCATAACTATTACTTACATTTACAGAGATTTTCACAAGAACTGACTATTCTGCTTTAAGATGTCCCTCCATCTAAGCTATATTTAAATTTAGTATGGGAGGAAGGTAAAATTTTGTTAAGGTTAAATTATCACTTCACTTTTAATATTTTGATGTTGATTTACCTAGGTTATCACAAATTCATTCACCTCTTCTCATTGAAATTTTGTATGTTAACTCCTCTAGACTTTATATTAACAAAACACTCCAGGGTGGATAACTATAAATTAAACTTAACATATGATCTAATTTTGTAAACTTAATATTATACCTCCTTATTTTTATTAAATTTCCCTTGCATTTTAAAGGTATTTTTTGAGTTATTCATTTGAGGGGTTGGGTATGGGTGTACAATTAGGTGCCGTTCCTCTTTATTTTCAATTTGGTGAGGTCCCATGCAGTATCTTCTTTGTGTTGGGATGTCACCTTGGTAAATCTTGACACCAGGTTAAACGTGCTTTCATTTATTTCTTTTCCTTGGGTCTATTGTGTGTGATGAATTCTATTTCTTCTCATTTTTCTTTATTTTGGTAGCCGTGCTTTGGTTCCCTGTGCCTGTTTTGCCCATGTTTTGTGGATAGAGTGTGTGCCTTCATGCTCATAGGCCTCTTGTCTGGGTTTCTTTTAATGTTCCTGTGTGTTATTAGGGGGTAAATTTCCTTTCACGCTCGTTTAACTTGCAACCTAATGTAACTGCATTACAAATAGCTGCTTGAATATTGATGGGAAGTAGCTGGGGACTCAAAAAAAAAATTATTTTTATTTTTTTATATGCCAGTCCTCTGGTTCATAAATGTTCTGGTAACTACCGGTACGTGACAAACTGGTTCATCATAGTATTCCAGCTATTCAATACCTGCTATTAGGCACTGACAGGAATTAGCAGTGTGCGCACTTAACGGAAAACGTCACAGCGGTGTTCATCGCTGTCTGTGACAGGGTAATTCCAACTCTGAAACTTGGCACTTTTAGAATGCCAGCAGTCTGTTTGTAAAAAGGGAGAAATTGTTCCGTTTTTCATTTGACCGAGCATTTCATACGATAACATTGTTCTTAAATGCGACGTTCCAGTCTGTTATTATTGGACAGTTACAAGAATACTGACGTGAATGTAATGGCCTATGTCGAATTCAGTTTAATATTTGTGTTTATTACAGCATCATGGAAAAAACAGATGTGTGGATTTCAATGTAAATAGGTATTCGATTTATAATAAGGCTCAGTATGATCTTAGCTATAAGTCGTTCAAAAAATTTCAGCAGGAGGGTGTGCTTCAGAAGGGGCCTACAATATGAAACTCGATGTATCTATTTTACCGCCGTTTTATACAAAAATAGTTCATGGCGATTTTTAATTCTATACCTTTTTTCTATACAACCAAGAATAAGGGAAATACCAGTGGCAGTCGTGTGAATGTTTAAGTCCAAGAGCAGGCGACTAACTTTACAGACTGTAAAGAGAGTTGTTATGGAGATTGTTCTGGCAACATTTTAAAGGCTTAGTAAATCTGTCAGTAGTTTTTGAATATTAACCCGATGCATGGCTTTCTTTTATACAGAAGGAAGAGATCAAATCATGTTCAACAATAATGCAAAAGAATATGAACGTGCATAGTGCCACACAAAGCAAGGAAGTGAGTACGTCACAACAAGCTGCAAATACGTCAAAAATCTGGGGGAACAATATGAGGGGGGAACAAATACAATATGAGGGGGGAACAAATATGTAATCATGTACATGCTAAGCGACTGTCCCATCAACGACGGCTATTACAGCTGGTATTAAATAAACTGAAATTCACTGATTCATTATAGGATCTTTTCCAAGATGAGATTCTATAATACAGGATGCATGGAATACAAAAGAGATGCAGTATACACATGCAGATATGGTAAAGCCACCAGTAAATCTAATGGACATCTCATGACTACTAAAAGAATACACATAATTGATATACAAATATCAATGGAGTGTGCAAAGTCAGAACCAATGGTCACATTTTAAAATTCAGAAATCACAAACTAGGTCAAGATTCAATAGAATATCTGTGCAAGTTTAAAAACATATGGTTCATATTTCTACTTACTGTAACTGCATAGTTATATTAAGTGTATGCAAGAAATTTCCTCCAAAAACAAGGGAGTCGACAGGAGTTAATACAGCATGAATCCATCCAGTTGGGATCAGCATTGTCTCTCCCTGTTTCATCACACATTTGTGGCACGCATCCACCTGTAAAGCACATAGATATACCCTGAATAAATCAGCTAGTTTTTCACTAATAATTATTGAAGTACAGAATGACATAAAAGAAAGGGTATATAAACTGTACTACAATATGCACAAAAATTAATTGATCTCTGGATGTAAGCTGTAATTTTTATGCTTTATTCACTGCCAAATTGACAGAGATTTGATAGGTTCCATTATAAATTTTTTGTTTTGATTCACATTCATTTTTACAAAGTGTTTCCCATCTTTTACAGTTGATGGGAATTACTTCTTCCAGCAACATAATTTCTTTGGAAGTCATAATTATCAGAGTTACCACGTTTGAGTTCTTATAATAATTTGGGCTCTTCAGCCAAATATCAAGCAACACATTTCCAAATACAGTGACTACCAAACAAGAAATAGCAGCAAACTCAAGGAGGCGTGCTTAGCAAGCTGATGGCAGGAAGGACAGGCTGTATTTCCAGAGAACCCTACTGGTCCCTCCTACTAGAGATAGCCACTGTTCTCTTCAATAAGAAGGAATTAGGAAACAACCTCATCATAAAAAAGAAAGAAATGAAGAGAAGGCAATGGGTTTCATTTTATTACCTTTAAGGAGAACTGAACTGAAAATTATACAGTATCCAATAAACATATGATAAAGAGAAGAGAAAATTACGAGATGAATGGCAAAAATTGGGAGTCTTTATGATAATTAGATAGGGCATAACATACCTTTTTTCCGTGATGTCACTGTGCTAGGAACTCGAGCAATTGCAGCTGCGCAAACACAAAACTGATTCATGCACTGCAAAGTTGCCAACACGGTTGTATCTGACTACAACATTAACAATCCTTGCTCTAAGTACAATTAATTGGCATTTCTTAAAATTAAATAACATAGTTAATATTTATTACAGAAGCCCTTAGGCCCCTCTGTAGCACAGGAGGTAGAATGTTGGCCTCTCACTGATGCGCTGGCAGTTCAAACCCCAATTACTCCACGTTGAGAACTGTGCTTGACAAAGAATATTTTCACTAATTGAAAAGCGCAGTAGTTATCCTTTACTTTTATCCATATTCTTTCCAGTAAGACTCTGCCTAGTTGATACTCCACTTTTAGTCCTAATCAAGGGGAGTAATTATTATTATTCATCTTCTTATTCTTCCAGGGGAAACCACCACCTCACCCCTATGTTTCTTGGAATGACCTTTGTGTGTGTTATTCCTGGAATCACAATTTTTTCAGATTTATTTTGAGGCATGTCGGATACCATTTTATTAAAGAATTCTTCAGGCTTTATCATGTACTTTTCTTGTGAAGTCATCGACTAGATGCCTTTGTAAATAGTACAGTACCTCGTACAATTTCCTTGATGTCACAATGTGCATATCAGTCAACTACAGCTATCACTGACCTTACTGATATTCATTGAAAAGAGAAATGCATTTCTTTTGGAATATATTTCAATCTTTTGTTGTAAGATTCAAGGCTGCTTGTGTGATAAAAATTATTCATGTTCCCAGCCACTCGCGAATCCTTTGCTCATAATTATTTCCAACAGTATTCTGTGTTCCTAAGAATTCTTTCTGTCCAGGCCATAGTAGTAGTTTTTTGTTTTGTTTTTCACTACTCAGCTCTTCATGCTAACAAGAATGACATTTTTCACATCTTTCCCAGGAGTTGATATTACTTACATATTTAAGAATTGAGATCAACTTCTCTTTTAGGAGTTCACTATCTTCCTCACAATAGCACACCACCATAAAGATTGTACAATGAGAGTTTCCATTCGTGCAATATGGTTGTTTTATCACAGCTATTACTGACCTCCTTCATGAAAGATTCTGCTACATGCCAAACATCAAATTCATTAATTGTATTTTTAAACATTGTTTTCATAAGGGATCCAATTCCAGTATGCTGATCCAACAACAACAACAAATTTATGGTTAATTTTTCAACCATCAAGTTCAACATTCTTTATGCGAGGCACTTTTTTCAATTCTCCATCCACTCTTCCTCTTTGTATTATCAAAAAAATTCAAAAATTTGTTTGTCTTCAGATTCTGCTTGTTGTTTTAAGGGGCCTAACATCGAAGGTCATCGGCCCTGTCTTCAGATTCATGACAGATTAAGTTACATACTTTGCAGAGAAACCGGGTGAATCACACTTTCCACCACCTGATACATGAAGGTCGATCAAATACAAACACAGGATTTTTGCTCCTAAACATCAACAGTTGTTGCTGATTTACCGCACGTTTTCGTCCTTCCTTGAACTTTTTATGCCAAGCAAACATGCATCCTTGACAATGTTTGACCACTGAACTGTGTAGTCAATCTCGGGCAAATCTTTGGGAAAGAGGTGAAAAATGTCATTCCTGTTAGCATGAAGAACTGAGTAGTGGAAAAGAAAAAAAAAAAAATACGGCCTGGCCCTACGCTTCTGCTATGGTTACGCAGGACCGTTAGGACTGGGGAGAACATGCTGTTAGATATTTCCCGCAGTTTCATCAGTAACGCTCACGTCGGAGCAAAAGGTGCATCCCTCCACTGCGAAACGCATAATTATAAAATTTCTTGCTCGTGAAGAAGTTACAGTAGCGGAAATTTGCCAGAGATTGACTGCACAGTTCGGTGATCAAACACTGTCAACGACATGTGTGTTTGCCTGGCATAAAAAGTTCAAGGAAGGGCGAGAACATGTGGAAAATCAGCAACACGATCGCCATCCTCGAACCTGTATTACAGGCGAAAACATTTGTGCGGTTAAAGACATTATTGACGACGATCGATGGACGAGACAGAACAAGTCGGAATCAGTTATATGAGCTGACAAGTAATCGTCACAAACAACCTACAGTTCTGTAAAGCGTGTTCCAGGTGGGTCCCTCGCGTTTTGACTGAAAATCTGAAGTTGAGATATTTGGAGGTCTGTCAGAGGCCTGTTGTCACCTGCGACGAAACATGAGTCCACCACTACACTTCTGAATCCAAACAAGCCAGAAAGGGTTGGCAGAGGAAAGGGGAGGCAGTCAGCTGGCAAGGTTCTTAAAACAGCGGTTTTTTTTATCGGCGAGGAATTTTGCCGACTGAGTTTTTGCACGAGCGACACACAATCAATGCTGCTTACTACTGCGAGCTGTTGAATGAGGCCAGGGTAGCACATAGCCACAACAGACAAGACAAACCGATTTCACAATTCACAGCCCCATACTGCAGCTCTAACCGTCTCCAAGCCACAGGAAATGCACTGGACTACACTTGATCATCCTCCTCACAAAACGCACGTATCGCCCAGTGATTTCCATTTGTTCGGACCACTTAAAGAAGCTCTAGAAGGGCAAGGATTTGAAGATGACGAGTGTGGAAGAATTTTGTGCGTAACTGGCTAGTGACACGACCCTGTTCCTTATAGGATGAGAGCATCAAAAAGCTGCCCACATGCTGGGACAAATGCATTTCCAAAGCAGGAAACTATGTGGAAAAATTAATTGTAATTGCTTTGTGTTTATCAATAAAAGGATTTAAATAAACAATAAAATCCTCTTTATATTTGATCCCCCCTCATACACAAATTATCTTCTTTCAGAGCAGCCTCACAGTTTGTTTCTTCACAAGCCAAAGGGTAAAGAATTCTTTCACAAGTTTATGAAAATATGACCCTGAAAACAATACTACATTTAACATGCTTTCAAATCTTTCACTAAACTAAAGTTCAAGAAATACTACCTCCAAAACAGGATTCATCACCTGATCTACATGTGAAAACATATCCATTAGTACAATGTGTTTTTACAATAATGTAGGCTCCTTCATTTCCTGTGATGGTCTTACACATTAGACCATTGCAGATATGACATAATTTAAATAATCAAAGCAAATCTCTAACAAATACTGCAGCCAATGTTATACCTTTCACATGTGTGTGTTAAGTTCGTTCTTATCATCATTACTACCACCAACACAATTTTCTTCTGAAAAATGGTACTCTGTGTCCACATTTGCCCAGGCCATGCATTGTAACAAACCGCAGTAGTTATTGATTGAGAATTCATGAGCTAGCATTGTGATGTACTCATACCCCAAGCTTAAAGATTTCTCTTGGCTCTTCCTGCCGGGCTGAATGGCTCACACAGTTGAAGAGCTGACCTTGTGACCTCAACTTAGCAGGTTCGATCCTGGCTCAGTCCTGTGGTATTTGAAGGTGCTCAAATACGTCAGCCTTGGGTAGATTTACTGGCACATGAAAGAACTCCTGCGGGACTAAATTCCAGCACCTCGAAGACTCCGAACACCGTAAAAGTAGTTAGTGGGATGTAAAAAAAATAACATTATTATTGGCTCTTCTTAGAAAATATCTGCTTAGAAACACAGAAGCCGGTGATGTAAAATTTTTAGTTCTTGATGATGATGATGATGATTATTATTATTATATTTGTTGTTTAAAGGGGACTATCATCTAGGTCATCGGCACCTAAATTTTTAGTTCTGTTCCCCTTCAATGTCATATCACTTTCTGAAAAGGATTTTCCATTTCTATTTATGCAGGCGTAGTATGTTCAAAGGAAATTGTGTTACATGTCTATCTGTCGTGTATTATTTTACTTTTCACTCTTCTTATAATGTTTTCCAGGGCCTCAACTTGTACATAGATTGATCTGACAGACTTTCTGTTCCACATTTCCCCACAAATAAAAGTCAAACATACTCAGATGTGGAGAATGAGCTGGGCACAATCACCTACTATAGCCACCAAACACATTTCTAATTGCAGCCATAGAATTATGTGCAGTATGGGCTGTAGGCATAGTCTCTCACTTCCTCAGTCAATATGTTAAAGAAGGCATGTAAAATAGTGTCCAGGTATCGTTCCACGGTCAGCGTTTGATTAAAAACTGAAAAGGTACAATTCTTCTTCTTCCAGTAACTGCATATTTTCATTCTCAATAGGGTTTTATTTTGGTGTAAATAAATATCACACGAGGTACGTTCAATTTGCATAAGATCACTTTATTGCCGCTACGTCTATTCCTTAACAACACCCAGTTATACACAATTATACACAACACTACACTATTAAGGGAAGCACACTGAAGCAATTTACTGCCGATTCTAACAAGTACAGATATCAACAGTCCATTCAATGATTATTCAGTTCACCATCACACAGTCGATTCTGAAAAGAACAGACATTAACAGTCCACACGCTGATTATTCACTTTACGATCACAAGGCAAGACTGATTACCCTCTCACTAAAGATGATTCTGATAGGTTCAGAAATCAGCCAACTCCTCAGCTCACTGTAATACTCACTCTAACCCAGACTCTATATTCTCTCACTGACTGACTGACTGACTGACTGACTGACTGACTGACTCGCCTCTCGGCCTGTCAGGTTGGTAAATATACCGTTCGACAAACAGTCTAGAAATTTTGAATTCTGAAAATGTTCTTGCAACACACTAAATGGAAAATATCCTAACATACAAGGAACAATCAATCAACCAGCCTCTCGACTGGAGTAGATCAAACTCAAATGTTCAATTACATATACAGAACCTACAGTGACAACATCTACAAAATTCCTAATGTTTCTACACGTATCTGGATAATAAATCATTACAGTAAATTTCCAGACACCTCCATATGTAACAGAATGATACTGGATTATACTCAATATACAAATATCACAGAGCTTTCTACAGTTTTCGACTACACAGATTTTGAGTTTAGACATATTCACAATACGTATTTGAGGTTATACAAATGTACAATACATATTTACAGGGTATAGTTGTACTTAGCATTTAATGAAAGATAATTAAAATATATAAAACTTAATAATCGAAGGTTTTATAAGAGCTGGGTTATGTGTAGGATGGTGTACAATTACCCCCCAACCCCCTAAAACCTTCAATATCTAACCTGTACATTCCTTACTCTAGGTCTTAAATTATATCTAGGTGTCCTTATATCTAAGTCAACAGCTCTCTTAGTCCTCACTGTTTAGCTACACACAGTCCTCAAGTTGGCACTGTCACAGTCCGCATTTCGCAGCCAGGTGATTCTAACGGAGGCCACCACCTTCCCATGGGGGATCCCCTGGGTCCGGATGACGGTGTCTTCATTCCCGGTGGCGATGATCAACATGTCCTTGCATGGCATTTGAAACTCTGCTGGCTTTCCCTTCACTTTCACTTTTGTGTTCTGTCAGGGCCCATGTGTCTTCATCATCCACTGGTGTGATGCACAGGACAGGCTCGCACATCTTGGGCTTGGCGCTCTTGAGTCTCCTCTTTTCCCAGGGTGCTGGGCTCGATATTCTTACCGGCACATGGCTTCGTGCCAGGACAAGTATCCTGGTTGTGTGGCACCCTCGTTTGTCGGATGTTGGTTCGGACCCCATTGGTTCTCCGTCTCCTAGAGTGGGTACCACTGGCAATGTCATTGGCATTGTTGCCTCCATCTCCTGCGATATCGTCTGAGCCTCATCGTAATTCTCTTTGACGCCAAATGTCCTCCCTGGGCGGATCTGCACCGTGGAGCTTACGGCAGCTGGTGGCCGCCTTGCGCTCTGTGTCATGCTGTACGGCCCATCCACCGTTGCATCGCTTGATCGTTCGGTCTCAGCATCGAACAATAGCTACATTCTATCGGCGCGCTGAGTCCTCTCCTGCAGCTGGACTCTATAGTTGGCTCTCGGTTGGTGGACACTGCCATTCCCACTGAATTCTCCCACAACCTCCTCGCAGGACGAACATGGCTGGGGGCTGTGTCGTACTTCCACCTCCTGCCCACGAAGTCTGGCAATCGGGTATTCAGCTCCTTCTTCTGACGTTGATCTGGTCTCGAACTGGGCCCGGCATATTCCCCAGGAAGTGATCCCAATGTCCCTGGTGTTGCCATCTTCACGGTGCCAGAACCGCCATCACTGCCTGCAGGTACGGTACTCACTTCCTTTGCTTCTTTGCCCAAAGAATTTATTTTGTTCCTAATTTCTTGAGACTGGGCCTGAATCAGAGGAGTTAATTGTGCGAACATAGCGCTTACCTGGTTGTTAGCTTCTTCCTCTGAGGTGTCTTCGAAGTCAAAACTATCTGGGTCCTCCTCGTTGTCCAACAAATCCCAGCGCAGCCCCCCTTTAAGTCCGCTTTGCTTCCCATCGTCAGCAAAACTTGCGATGCCAGCGCTTTATGTAAAATCGCCACGGTCATCTGGTCGATCTTCATTTTTGAGTCAAATAGTGTCCAAGAGTCCTGTCTTGGTCAACAATTTCTCATTTTCAATGCGGTTTTATTTTGGTGTAAATAAATATCACACAAGATACGTTCACTTCCTTGCATAAAAGTCACTTTACTGCTGCTACATCTATTCCTTAATACCACACAGTTATACACAATTAAACACAACACTATTAAGGGAAACACACTGAAGCAATTTACTGCCGATTCTGACTAGTACAGATAACTGTCCATTCACAGATTATTCAGTTCACCATCACACAGTCGATTCTGAAAAGTACAGATATCTACAGTGCACATACTGATTATTCATGTTACCATCACAAAGCAAGACTGATTACCCTTAAGTCGATTTTGAGAGGTTCAGATATCAACCAACTCCTCAGCTCACTGTAACACTCACTCTAACCCACACTCTACACACTCTTACTGCACTGTCTCTCACTGACTGACTGGCCTTGCCTCGGCCTGTCAGCTTGATATATATACCGTTTGACAAACAGTATAGAAATACTGAATTCTGAAAATATTCTTGCAACACTCTAAATGGAACACATCCAAACATACAAGGAACAATAGATCGACAGGCCTCTTGATTGGAGTAGATCAAACTCGAATGTTTGATTATATATACAGAATCCATAGTGGCAACATCTACAAAACTGTTAATGTTTCTGCATGTATCTGGATAATAAATCATTACAGTAAGTTTCCAGAAACCTCCATATGTATCAGAATGATAGTGGACTATACCCAATATACGAATATTACAGAGCTTTCTACAGTCTAAGACTACACAGATTTTGAGGTTAGACATATTCACAATACGTATTTGAGTTTATACAAATGTACAATACATATTTACAGGGTATAGTTGTACTTAGCATTTAATGAAAGATAATTACAATATATTAAACATAATAATTGAAGGTTTTACAAGAGTTAGGTTATGTGTACATACAACAATATCCATCACCCACTTTCGTGTCATGAAGAGGTACCTGGTATATCTCTTGGAGGTTTTCCGTGTTCCAGTGTCAAGTATTCTGAGAATGAATGTACCCTGCTGAGGTGAAACCAAGCTTCATTAAACATGTTCAAAAGTGAACATTTAGCATGCTGCTGCTTCTTCTTCGTCTTCGTCTTCTTCTTCTTCGTCGTCTTCGTCTTCTTCGTCTTCTTCTTCTTCTTCTTCTTATTATTATTATTATTATTATTATTATTATTATTATTATTATTATTATTAGCATATGGCACGGAAATTATATACAAAATATATAATATATACACAATAACAATATATATTGATCCACTTCAGGCATTAGTGTTATCTGTTATATCTGAATGTCCAACTTTTGAATCCACTATAGTGCTTCCGCTGTTGGCAATAGGAAGTCTTTCAATCTACCTGGATAAGTCCGTAGTTGACACTCGCTTACAATGTAGGCAGTAGTCTAGTGAGGGGCTTCACAATCACATTCTGTAGATGGCACAAGTTCCACTTGTAGAGAGAATCCCTGCACCTTCCGTGACCTGTCCTTATCAGTCTGGACCAAGTTGCACGCAGCAGTTGGGATCCATTAGCAATTTTTTCTCCTCTGAAGATGTTATGCAGGGGCAAGTCAGAAGAGTTATTCCAACGGCCTTTCTACTCCTCCAAAGCACTGAAGTTGGTGGACGTCTTCAAAGCAACAACACAAAGGGGTGGATGTTGTGATTTCAGTCTGTGGAGACTAAGAGCTGGTATGCCATTTAGAACAGGTAGCAGAGCATGCATTATGCATGGATTGAAGCACCCACCGGCAGAAGTTAAGATGAACAACAGGATCGGCACCACTTATTCTGTGCACTACAGAAACCTAATGTCAGAATTTTAAGCCCTCTGAGCACTGAGGTGGGCAAGATACCACAATCTAGTACTAAGTGGCTAAATGGTTTACAAGGGTTAACCTGAAGTCTGGCTTGTGTATCTTCAATTCTCGTCAGTTAAGATAGTCTTTTTTTCACACCCTTTTCGGTTTACGATGGATCCAGTTGCATACCATTTTTCAAACAATCCAGAGACATTCGGTTTTGATGGTATAGAACTTTTCTGGAAACCATATGCAATACATCCACACACACCTATCATACAATTTCTTTTTTAAAATATATTTTTCAACAATAAACACTCGTTGCTAAATGGTGTAATCAACCACGATGCACAATTGTTAATGTGCACTTTATAATCACAGTCACTGAGGGCATCAAGTAAATGATGATTCTCACTAGCACAGGTACAGAGCTCTACTAATGACTGAGCTTTACAGGACAGAGGATGTGACAAAGAAACTTATCTCCCACCAGGTAGCTCCTTGCTCATCCCTCAAATGGGGAATACAGCCTGTCTTTCCTGTCAGCTTGCTAAGTGTGCCTCGCTTGAGTTTCCTGTAAACTCTTGTTTAGTGGTCACTGTACATTAGGCAAGAGTTCAATTCTTGTAAAAAAAATTAGAAGTACACATTATGTAAAAGTAAAATATAAAATTATTTATATGAATTTTTTTCAATACTGAGCTGAAATTGAAATGAAACACATCAAGGAACACGCAGGATTATATAAGTAACAAAAAGTGATAACTGCAAGAGAAAGATACATATTAGATGATGTACACTGTTATCTTTAACTCCATCCCCCCCCCCCCCTTATTTTAAGATGATCATACCTAATACGACACCATAAATAAACACTGGTACACTCATTTCTTGTTCCAAAATTTTGAGAACATACTATCTCTCTAAAAACCACAGCTATGCATCAAGTCAGTCATTAATCCTGAAGTTTGTTTCATCTGTCCATAGAAAACATTTTTCCAAGAACTTATATCAGCTTCATTTCATATCAATACAGGATGTAAATTTCTTTATTGCAACACTTTTAGGGTAAACACATCATCTTGTGGACAACATGAAAAAATTTTCATTAAAATATAACTTAACAAAACATTGAGATTCCACACTGAAAAATGTCAAAAATCATATTTAATAATACTTTTGAAAGAACTAAAGTATTTGGATGATAAGAGGCTTATACAATGTTAATACTGTAAGCTTGTATTTGGTTTAAAAAAAAGTTAATTATCTTCATTAAATAACCTCATGTCAAGACAGGCTCGAAACTAAAATCTATTGTGTATGGTGACCCGCTGCGTCCACCATGCCAATGTACAACCACGAGAAGCAGCAAAAGCTAGTAAGCTCCAACCACACGCTTCACCAAGGTAGGCCCACCCTCTTGCTACTCCCGCCACCACGCAGATGACAGCCCCTTGCGGATTGGTCAGCGCTTCGGCCGCTACTATCTGGATCATCCTGCTCGCGTATTGGAGGCCTCCGGCATTATAGGGGAATCTGGACGGCACGCGGAAAGTATTCGCCTCCGGGAAAGACTCTGGAGGCGTGTCCCTTCTGGAAGCATCCAGACTGCGTGGACCAGGTATTTAAGTCAGGCGCGGCCTACGGAGTGTTAGAGTTAGTCGCTGTAGTTCAGCTGGTGTGAGTTTGTGAAGAGTCAGCGATAGCCTGGGCTGAGGTGTCAGTCTGTTGGATTGTCTGTCTACTGGAGCCGAGGACTCGTTCCGGCTTCTCTGACATCGTGTGTGTGAGTACCTTGGGGCCGGCTGCTGTAGAAGGACCTTGGGTGTTCTGGAGCAGCATGAAGGAAACACTAGATACCGACGTGTGCTGACTGTGGAGTTCGATGGATTGAGTGAACAGCAGATACTATCACAAGCTGCAAGACTGACGTGTAGACTGCGGACCGTGACAGCACTAATAAGTGTGACTGAGTGGCTGAGTGAGTGTAGTGTAAGCGATCGAAGACTCTGTTGTGTGTGCGTCAATGTAGATAAAACATGAGAAACGAAGAGACACAGTGCAAACTATGTAATTGTGTGCCTTGTGTACTTGTGTAAATTGTGTGCTCGGCAATCATGTGTGTGTGTGTAAGTGTGTAGTTTTAGTGCTTAATTAATAAATTTTAGAAATAGTTCACTACCAGGTTCTGTCTTATTTATTTACCCCCGCCAACAAGTAACAATTGGTGTCAGAAGTGGCAAGTGTGATAAACTAGTGGATAATCTCTTACGTTAAAACTGGTGTCAGAATCGAGAATCTGGTAGCGTATTTTGAAGTCGGCAGAAATTTCTACGAGTGGAATGAATTCTGAACAGCACCAGATTTTTCTAACTAAGTTTAGTGAATTCAAAAATAAATCTTATCTGGCTATGAAGAAGTCAGTGAACTGAGATCTCAATGGAGATCTAACCCGGACCAACTGAAAACAGACTTAAGTGATTGGAAGAGCGAGCAGTACAAGTTGGAAAACGAAGGGCGCTCTCTCGAAACTGAGGTCAACAATGACAACGAACTGGACGAGAAGCAGTCCACAGTGATACTTGCGGTTGCGGAGTCTGGAGTTCGAGGCCCAGCAGAGGAAGTGAGTGACTGCGTGCAAACACGATGGCTGTGGAGACACGAATGAATCCTGCTAGTATCGATGGTGGCTCCAGCATCGTGAAAACAGAAACCCCACTGGACGATGGGATCACTTTCTGGAGAACATGCCGGACCGAGCTCAAGACTGGATCGACGTACAAGAAGAGAACCGAATATCTAATTGCCGGACTACGTGTACATAAGATGACAGTACGACGCAGTTCGTTCGTTCTATGAGGAGGGTGTGGGAGTATTCGACGTATGCTGCAGTGTCCACCAACCGAGAGCCGCCTACAGAGTCCAGCTGCAGAAAGGGACTCAGCGCGCCAATAGAACGCCGCGGGTATTCAATGCTGAGATCAAGCAACCAGGAGACGTGATTGTGGGCGAGTTACCCCTAGGTAAACCAAACTCGAAGCAGCTGACACCTGTGACAAGTTGCGCGGAGCCGTGATCCATCCATCGGCGAAGAGCGGAACTACGAGGAGGCTCTGATGATGTCCCAGGAGATGGAGGCAGGGCTGGCAACGGCGCGGCTGGAAGGTCTCCCACTAGGACACTAAGCACAAATGGAAGACGAACCAATGACCAACGAAAGAGGATGCCACCTGACCAGGACACTTGTTCCGGCACAAAGCTGCATGCCGGTTGTTGTTGTAATTGTTTTTTTTTTTTTTTGTTATTTTGCTTAACGTCGCACCGACACAGATAGGTCTTATAGCGACGATGAGGCAAGAAGGGGCTAAGAGTGGGAAGGAAGTGGCCGTGGCCTTAATTAAGGTACAGCCCCAGCATTTTCCTGGTGTGAAAATGGGAAACCACGGAAAAACATCTTCAAGGCTGCCGACAGTTGGGTTCGAACCCGCGATCTCCCGAATACTGGATACTGGCAGCAATTAAGCAACTGCAGCTATCAAGCTAGGTGTTGTTGTTTGAGTCATCAGTCCATACTGGTTCGATGCAGCTTTCCATGCCACCCTATCCTGTGCAAAACTTTTCATTTATACGTAACTACTGCATCCTACATCTGCTCTAATCTGCTTGTCATATTCATACCTTGGTCTACCCCTACCGTTCTTACCACCTACACTTCCTTCCAAAACCAACTGAACAACTCCTGGGTGTCTTACGATGTGTCCTATCATTCCACCTCTTCTTCTCATCAAATTCAGCCAAACCAATCCCCTCTCGCCAATTCGATTCAGTATCTCTTCATTTGTGATTCGATCTATCCATCTCACCTTCAGCATTCTTCTGTAACACCACATTTCAAAAGCTTCTATTCTCTTTCTTTCTGAGCTGGTTATCCTCCATGTTTCACTTCCATACAATGCCACACTCCACACAAAAGTCTTCAAAAACATCTTTCTAATTCCTATATCAATGTATGAAGTGAGCAAATTTCTTTTCTTAAGAAAGCTATTCCTTGCTTGCGCTAATCTGCATTTTATGTCCTCCTTACTTCTGCCATCGTCCGTTATCTTACTACACAAGTAACAATATTCATCTACTTCTTTTAAGACTTAATTCCCTAATTTAATATTTCCTGCATCACCTGCCTTCGTTCGACTGCACTCCATTACTTTTGTTTTGGAATTATTTTCATCTTGTACTCCTTACCCAAGACTTCGTCCATACCATTCAGCAGCTTCAAGATCTTCCGCAGTCTCAGATAAAGTAACAGTATCATTGGCAAATCTCAAGGTTTTGATTTCCTCTCCTTGGATTGCGATTCCCTTTTCAAATTCCTCTTTGATTTCCTTTACTGCCTGATCTATGTCAACACTGAAAGGAAGGGGGGACAAACTGCAGCCGTGCCTCACTCCTTTCTAGATTGGTGCTTCTTTGTTCAAAGCCCTTGATTCTTATCACTGCAGACTGATTTTTATACAGACTGTAGATAATTCTTTGTTCTCGGTATCTGATCCCAATCAGCTTCAAGCCAAATTGATCTTCTCCCAGCTCAGCTTCAACTTGTTTTTCCGTTCTTCTGTAAATAATGTGTTAAAATTTTGCAGGCATGAGATACTAAACTAAGGGCACGATAGTTTTCACACCTGTCAGCAAAGGCTTTCTTAGGAATAGGTAAAACAACATTCTGCCGAAAATCGGATGGGACTTCTCCTGTCTCATACATCTTACACACTACATGGAATAACCTTGCCATGCTGATTTTTCCTAAGGCAATCAGTAATTCAGAGGGAATGTTATAAATTCCAGGTGCCTTGTTCCTATTTAGGTCGCTCACAGCTCTGTCAAACTGACCTCAAAATTGGGTCTCCAATTTCATCAGCCTCAACAGCCTCTTCTTGTTTCAGAACCTTTTGATCTACTTCTTTACCTTGATACAACTGTTTGATATGTTCCTGCCATCTTTCTACTTTGTCTTCTTTCCCTGGAAGTGGCTTTCCATCTGAGCTCTTAATATTCATACACTTAGATTTGAGGAGCATCGTTTCAAATCGTATTAAGTGCACAGATTATAATTTTACAGGAAGTAAAAAAAACGTTTTACTTCCTAACCAAATAAGACATGTCAAAATTCTAAAGCGCAAAATCTAGGTATTGAGGTTATGTTCCCGAATCAGTCATGATTCAAATCATTTCCCAATACATGAAGGCGTCATTCTGATTATAAAATTTCACTTAATATGGTTTGAACCAATTCGCTAAACAAAATACGTTTTGATACAAACTTTTATTCACATACTACAATTTGTAACGTTCATTTGATTCCAAGGATTGTTATTGACTTTATTGTTAGCTACAGCGCATCATGTACAATAAATTAAGTTATTATTAATACATTGTTTATGTTACAGATGTTTACAGACTTGAAATTAATCCTTCTTCCTCATGCAAACAGACACAGTCGTCATCATGAATCCGCCTACCAGTATCTGACATTGAACCGATGTTTAGTGCTGAAACATAAAATTGTAAACTGTGAAACTCCTTTCAGTTGTCTCCAAATGTGGTTTTAAGCAGGTTCTCGACGTCCAGTTTTTAGCGTCAGTTAATGCTCTCGGTTTATGGATTACGGGAGGTTCATGTACCTGGCCCAGCCTTATGCCTAGTTTCAGAAGGGTTACGAATCGCTTTGAGGGGTCATCAAACCTGTACGTCGGTTCCATCTTTACGTAACGTGGTACTGACCACTTTTTTCGCTTTTCTTCAGAATCACCGTCTTCGTTTCTGTAATCCCGTCCAATTAGTTAAAATGCTTGGCGAGGATCTTGTAGTCCCTTATAACCCATTCTCTTCCTAGATGTTTTTCGGTCCCCACAGACTGATAGATCTCTGGGTATTAATCGAGTGTAACGATGTCAGACCACTTACGAAGAAATTTTCTACAACACCAAAAACCTTGTCTGCGTGTAAAAAATAATGTTCTATGACAGAAACGATGACAACGATCATGGAAATGTTAGCGGGTGCTTTGGTTTGTAGCCATAAACTAGAGCATGGATCATATGCATGTTCTTGTTTTGGCCTCCACATCCGTCTGCGAACAGCCTGATACAGGTGATCGATTTATCAAAATGTACCTCATCTAAAAACGAAGTAACACCTGATGACACCTTGTTTAGCCCTCTTTCAGCCTCAGTCTCAATCCATACATATAATTTCGGATTCTGAATACTGACATCGGTAACACACAGTGCGTAAAATTTTATTTGGAGCAAATAGAACGCTTCGCCAATTGATAATTTAGGAAGCGGTTGTACCTATTGCGAAACAAAGGAGAAGGACATTGTGTCAGCAGGTCGTTTGTGAAAAGCCTGTGAGCAAATTTTATGTGCTCCCACATCAGCTTAGTAAACGGTTCTTTATATCACTATATTTTTCATATTTAATCTGAAAGAGCATTCGAGCATCCGTGGATGGTATCCCAAACCCAATGTTGAACTGTGTACGGAAAATGTTCTGGAAGAATCACTTTTTTACTTTCAGGTCCGTGGAAACACTCTCCTACAGGTAAGTAGCTCTCCATGGTGATCGAAAGTAAACGGGCATGCAAGCAATACCACAATGTCAAGTACGATATAAAAATAGCGGGAAAAGCCAACAAAAGAGCGGGATAAATACAGGCTGGGAAACATTATCGTGAACTTAATATGTTTTGAACCGTTCGCCGTGGTGCACATAATATGATTTGTTCCGAATCATGTTTTTCAGCACTGAATTCCTATGGGAAAGAATACGAAATGACACGATCTAACTCAACAGCGTTAAGGAGCATATCATAATCGGTGGGAAACTGCAAAAAAACATATTCTTACCTCGACTGCATTTAATACGTTTTGAAACAATTTTCCTCATTTCCTTTCTCGAAAGGTTTCCTTGATTTTCCTGTATGCAGACCTTTCCTAGGACCATACAACCTTCGACATCCTTGCACTTAGCCTTAGCTACCTTACACTTTCTATCCACTTCATTCTTTAATCGCCTGTATTCCTTTCTGCCCTCTTCATTTCTAACATTCTTGTATTTTTGTCGTTCATCAATCAGGTCTAGTATCTCCTGAGTTATCCACTGATTCTTAGTTGATCTTTTCTTCCTTTCTAACATTTCTTCAGCAGCCCTGCCGACTTCATTTTTCATGACTACCCATTCTTCCTCTATTGTGTTTCCTTCAGCCTTTTCTTTTAGTCCTTTTGCAACATGTTCCTTGAAACAATCTCTCACACTCTTTTCTTTCAACTT
Source organism: Anabrus simplex (assembly GCF_040414725.1). Taxonomy (NCBI): domain Eukaryota; kingdom Metazoa; phylum Arthropoda; class Insecta; order Orthoptera; family Tettigoniidae; genus Anabrus; species Anabrus simplex. The sequence continues at coordinate 978,120,215 of NC_090266.1, forward strand.
GTCTAGATCCCACCTTTTTGCATTGTTTCCTTTCTTCAAAATTCTTCAGCTTCAGATGGCATATCACGACTAGGGAGCGGATTTTTATGTAATTACATATTTTTTTTGCGTAAGTTTTAACGCAAGTTACGAAGTTCATTATTCCTATTGTGCATCCCCAAGTGTAAAAACTGAATCTTATTTCACATAAAAACACATATTTTCACATTTTTTAAATGTAAATACATATTTTAAGAAAATCTATAATAAGCACATAAATCGGCAATATTTGTTGATCAATAAAATTTAAAATGCTTCTGTGTTATAAAATAATGCTCATATTTTCATTTTACGATTACGGTATTGTTTTTAACAGTGTATTTAACATAATGTATCTGAATGTTTCGGCTATTTATGGACTTGCCTCCATAAGTTCTAAAACTTGCTGGTCACTGGCTACGTCGTTACATTTAGACAGCGATTTTATTTGCTGCTCAAGATGTTTCCTTGCATGATGTCATTCCAACTCTTTATGAGTCAGCCCTCTCGGGTTTGTTTATAGAATATCAGTGAAAGGCAATCACGGAGAGATAAGGTGTAATTCCGTTACGACATGGGAGACTCGGAAGAATATTGCCCCACCATTAGGTAGTGGAATTTCATCACTCCTAAGGTTAGCTGTTCGGTTCCATATATCATTCCCGTGGTCGTGTGAAATTGTATGGATTTATAAGAAATATTTTCTTCAGTGTCCGCTGCTATACTTTCTATTGAAACAGTGATTCACCGTAAATGCGTGTGTCGTAACCTGCGAAATAATGCCAAAAGAGAAGTCGAGGACAAGGTGGCGTCTTCAACAATATGTAGTGGAATTTAAAAGCATTTTCACTACCGATGGAAAAGTATTATTTTGCCAACCCTGTGGTAAAACAGTACGTGCAGATAAACGTTCTCAAGTAACCCAGCATTTGTCTGGAAATAAGCATACTGCGGCTCCTTCGCGTGTGCGTTCGCGACAATTACTAATAGCTGAACCAGCTACTTCAAATGCAGGCCTATCTAAATATTCCCAGTGTTATTTAGATGTGTGCAGAGCATTTGTTTGCCCCGACATTCCTCTTGGTAAAATAAATAATCCGGGACTGAGAAATTTCCTATGAAAGTACTTTAATTTTGAGCCTCCAGACGAATCCACATTAAGGAAAAACCATCTCCCAAACTGTTACGAAGAAACTTTACAGAGAATTTGGGCAGTATGTGATAGCGAAAAACTGTGGGTGAGCATTGACGAAACCACTGATTCGAGTGGCAGAAAAGTAGGAAATGTTTTATTTTGGTGTGTTGAAGAATGACAAAACTGCTTGCGAACATTCTTATTTGCTAGCGTGTAAAGAAATGCTTGCTGCAAACCATGTCACTGTAGCTAGGTTATTCAATGAAGCCATGCACTTACTTTGGCCAAAATGTATAAAATACGACCATGTATTGCTTTTCCTTACTGACAGCGCAGCTTACATGAAAAAGGCAGCCGAAGGCCTTTCTGTGAGCTTTCCGAAAATGATACACGTAACTTGCGTTGTTCATGCTCTACACAGGTTATGTGAAACTGTGCGGGCTCAGTATCCTCAAGTGGATAAATTAGTGTCTAATGGCAAAAAAGTCTTCGTATAAGCACCCTCAAGAATCGATCTCTTTAAAGAGAAAAACCCGGATCTTGCGCTTCCTCCTCTGCCTATTGTTACGCGGTGGAGTACCTGGCTTAGCGCTGTGGTATACTACGCAGACAATTTTGAAAGTTTTGCATCCGTTGTGAACGTGCTAGATAAAAACGACGCGTCGTCAATTGAGATTCTTCAAGAGATACTAAAAGATAGCTCTTTGAAAAATGATTTGGCGTTTATATCTGCCAATCTAAGCTTCTTGTGTAAAACTGTAGACATACTTAAAAAATCCACTAACCAGTTGTCCGAAACAGTGAAGGAAGTGCGCGCTGTTGAAAATAAATTAGATTCACTCCCGGCTTCGCAGGTACAGGGACTGTTAAAGGTCAAATATCAAAATTTGTTCAGGAAAAACAGAGGATTTCAAATAATGTGCCAAATTTCTAATGTATTAGAGGGTGCTCATGTTGGCGAAATTGATGACGCTATTGTTGGTGACATTCCTCTCTTTAACTATGCTCGTCTGACTTCCTGTGATGTGGAGCGATCGTTTTCGCAGTATAAGGCGTTCTTTAGAGATAATCGGCATGCATTTGTGATGGACAATTTTAAGATGACCTTTGTTGTTCACTGCAATTCTGAGACTACTTCTAGCAACTAATATTCCAGCGTGTGATGGGTGAGTACGAACTGGTACTATTTTTTCAAAGATGACAGATTGCTTTTGCCATATTTAAACAAAACATTACCTTTAAAAAAATAACCATTTATAATATCTACTCTGGCATATCAAAAATTAATATACCATACAGCACGTTTCCATACACAGACACCATTTTTGCCGTAAGGAGCATGTTTGGTAGCACCATATTCTAATACAAAACATTATACTTATTTACTTCTTGAGCGCGAGTAGTTATGTGATATTTAAAGGAAAATAATTTCAATTTTTTATCACATATTTTAAAGTTGTTCAGCTCATAAAAATTAAATATTCTTCAGATTTTTAGCACATAAAAATCCGCTCCCTAATCATGACCAACAAGTTGTGGTCAGAGTCCACGTCTGCTCCAGGGGAAGTTTTGCAATCCAACACCTGGTTTCTGAATCTCTGCTTAATCACAATGAAGTCTATCTGATACCTTCCAGTGTCTCCAGGTCTCGTCCACGTATAAAGCCGTCGTTTGTGGTGTTTGAACCAAGTATTGACAAGTACTAAATTATGATCAGTGCAGAATTCAACCAGCCGACTTCCCCTTTCGTTCCTTTGCCCCAATCCAAATTCTCCTACTGTAATATGTTCTCTTCCTTTGCCTACCACTGCATTCCACTCTCCCATCACAATTAGATTCTCGTCTCCTTTTACATACTGTATTATATCTTCTATCTCTTCATATGTTCTTTCAATTTCCTCATCATCCGCTGAGCTAGTAGGCATATAGACCTGCACTATTATGGTGGGCATTGGTTCGGTGTCTATCTTGACGACAATAATTCTTTCACTAACCTGGTAGTAATTCCATCAAAGATTATCAACGTCATGAAAGAGATGTACGAGGGGTATGAGTGCCAGGTTCTTCATGAAGGGAAACTAACATAAAAGATAAACGTCAAGCCTGGAGTGAGACAGGGGTGTGTTCTTTCTCCCACTCTGTTCCTGCTGGTCCTAGATAGTGTGATAAAGAAGGTAATAGGAGGACAGAAGAGGGGTGTTCAATGGGGGATGAGAGACAGGCTTGAAGATCTTGACTTCGCAGACGAAATTTGCCTTATGGCGCAGCAGTACCAGGACATAGAAGATAAACTGAGTAGGTTGCAGAAGGAAGTAGAATGCGCAGGTCTCATGATCAACACGAACAAGACCAAAGAGATGAGGATTAATTCGGATGTCATGACCAGCTTGACAGTAAATGGAAAGGAAATTGAGCGAGTTGAATCTTTCCTCTACCTTGTAAGTATAGTTACAAAGTATGGGGGAGCAGAGGAAGATGTTCGAAGCCGTATCCGGAAGGCAAATGGTGCGTTTGTCCAGCTCTATCCCATGTGGAAGAATAGAAACATCTCCAGGAAGACTAAGCTTCGCCTCTTCAACAGCAATGTAAAGTTGATTCTTCTATACGGCTGTGAAACATGGAAAGTTATAAAACAGATCAATAACCACCTACAGGTGTTCATAAATAGATGTCTGCATCGCATAACAAATGTGAGGTGGCCAGACATAATCTCAAATGAAGATCTTTGGACCATGACCAATCAGCAGCCGACTGACATCCAGATCAAGGAGAGGAAATGGCCCTGAATCGGCCACACGTTAAGGAAGCTGGATGGAGCTATTGAGAGGGCGATGCTGGACTGGAACCCTCAAGGCACCAGAAAGCAAGGTTGGCCAAAGAAGACCTGGAAGAGGACGATGGAAAAGGAAATCGCAGAGGTTCACAAGACCTGGAGCGAAGTGAAGAGAATGGCCAGGAACCGTACTGTGTGGAGAAATTTCGCCAAAGCCCTATGCTCCAGAGGGAGCAACAGGAAATAAGTAAGTCATGCTGGTCGTAGTAGCTCAGCCGCTGCCCTATTTTCTTATTCACTATTAAACCAACTCCTGCATTCCCCCCCCCCGTTTGATTTTGTGTTGATAATTCGGTAGTCACCTGACCAAAAATCTGTTCTTCCTGCCAACGTACTTCATTTATACCAACTATATCTAACTTTAGTCTATCCATCTCCCTCTTCAGATTCTCTAATCTACCACAAGGATTCAAACTTCTAACATTCCACGCTCCAACTCGCAGAATGTCAGTATCCATCTTCCTGATGATCGCCCCCTCTCGAGCAGTCCCCACCCGGAGATCCGAATGGGGGACTAGTTTACCTGCAGAATATTTTCCCCGGGAGGAAGCCATCATCAGTTCATCATTCATTCAGAGAGAGCTGCATGTCCTCGGGAGTTAGTTACGGCTGTAGTTTCCCGCTGCTTTCAGCCGAGTAGTAGTATCAACACAGCTAAGCCATGTTGAGTATTATTACAAGGTCAATTATCCAGACTGCCGCCCTTGCAACTTCCGAAAGGCTGCTACCCCCCATTCGATAAACCATTCCTTAGCCTGGTCTCTCAACAGATACCCATCCGATAGGGTTGCACCTGCGGCTCGGCTATCTGCTTCATTGGGACATGCAAGCCTCCCCACCGCGGCAAGGTCACATGGGTCGCAGGGGAGGGCATGCCAGTATGAACATCGAATTCCGCACCCCAGAAGAAGAGGAGATTCAGCAGGGCTAAGTCTGAGACGAGCAAACCAGTCCACAGTGGGTCAAAATCGAAATATAGGACAAAATTATTTTTTTTTCATAATTAAAAAATCAAAATTTATTACTATTCTGGGATATAAATGCACCTTAGTGCAAATCTGTCACCACTGTTTGAGCTGGAATCTTATCTTATCTCCTGCGCTGTGCGTGCGTATCTCGCAGTCTGAATTGGAGAGTGAATGTAAGTGGCTGTGGATTGGTTGTCTTTGAGGTTAGTGTGATGCTTTAAGATGGAACATGCAGCTGAAGGAATGATCTTTACATTTGTAACGGGTTTCAGTTATTAACCCCTTCAGTGGCAGGTTCTGGCAGACCTCCTGTGCCAGGAAAGTGAGTTTTTTTCGGAAGAAATTATTTATTTTCAGGAGCAAGGAATGAGTAACAAATATTAAGGGAACACATTCACATATTATTCAAGGTTAATAAAAACTTACTTTACACTCTATTTACACGTTTTTTTTACAGTAGGCCTGTGATATGGTTTCGTAAAATATTAGTGTTTTGAGAATACTGTCCTGTGAACAATACATTTTTATTTCAGGCTTTTGTATTATTCCCAACAACAATAACGCAATAAACTGCCAAATTTCGTAAGAGTTTGTTTCTTTCCAAAACTGTGCCCTTGCATGCGGAGTTTATTTATTTACTTTTAGCACAGGGCCTACGAATTTCTTTTCGGTCACTGTCAAATTAACTATTTCATCCGTTTAGAAACAGTTCAAAGCAGTCAATCGCACTCACCTCTGGTAATAATCCAACCCTCACACCAGGATTTCCCGTAAATGGAATTATATTAGATCGCACATTATCCCCAGGCTCACACTTTTTCCACACGAGTGTATATTCAACATCTCCTACCATCACCTTAGCTTCTGATGTAATATCTTCTTCACTTTCACTATAAATAATAAGAAGGCAATCATCCGAAGAATGAAATACGAAATACGAATGTCACTTAGAGATTCATCTTTGATGTAATTCCTTATTTTGTCTTCAGACAAACATCTTTTCCATTTCGCGCTCGCCATTTCTGTTTACCTTGTCAGCTGCCCAGAGATTATATATGTAAAGTAGAGAAGATAAGGCATATTTTAGGCCAGAGACATCATGAATACAGCTGGAAACCCTCCCGCCATATGTTGAGAATGCTGGAAAACATTTTCCAAAGAGATTACAGTACCCGAGAATTTATTAGGCGATCGCGAAATGAACACTGCAGCTAAACGAGAATTTCTCGGGCGGTGACGTTATGAGCAAGCGTGCGCAACCCGAGAATTTCTCGGGCGTACCACTGAAGAAGTTAATGGGCGTAATTATTACGTAATTTTAGCTATATTTGCATCACGTAATATTTAACTATTATTTTTAAAATTACATTTTCACTTAGAGTTTTAGAGTTTTAGTATGTTGCGTCACTCTGCGTCACTGTCTACTTAATGTTAAAATGTAGATAAATTCTTGTAGTTTACACCTGTTATAAGAATTTTTGCATCTTTTTGCAACTTACTCAGTTATTTTACGTTTTAGAAGATGCTGCGCAACCAGTTCTCACATGTTAACAACTGTCTGAAGCACTGGGTTCAAAGACTGTGTCAAAAGTGGAACTTTGTGACTTTGTCAAAAGTAAATTAGGGATAGACAATTGTTCTGAAGAGATAACTGAATGCCTACAAGGAGATTTAAAGGATTTTGTTGATAATTTTACCAGGCAGTGGAAGCAGGTTCATAGAAGTAAAGCAAAATTCATTTCAAAATATTCTGATTGGTTAAAAGAGAAGATAACATTTTCGAAAATTGTGTAAGATTCTAAATTAACAGAAAATTTAAATCCTCCTACTCCATCCGCATCGAAAGTCGGAAGGCCTAAAAAGCTTTTTCTTGTAAGTATTGAAAAATCAAAGAGACGAAAAATTAAACCGTTACTCTCTGCACATTCAGAACAAGAACTTATTCATGCCACACAAGTATCATTGCACATGTCTGGAAAACGAGATGCTGCAAAAATGATTAAAGAAACTCTTAAGTCTCCACATAGAGCTACTAAAATTAAAAAATCCTATATATCAAGAGCTGTGAAACCTGTACCACTTACCGGTGATGAGGCTCTATCATTCCTTGTAGATAACAATTACAGCAAAAGCCAATATATGAATATGCGACTTGAATGCAAAAATAGGAACTGTAATATTTTCCCAGCTTACCAGATCATTACAGAAACAAAACAGAAATGATTTCCACCAAGTGAATGAATAAAAATAACAGAAACATCAGCCACAATAACTTTGCAATCATTGGTTGACCATACAATTGAGCGCCTTGCAGTAGTTCAAGATGTTTTGAAACAGTCTATTTCTAGCAATGATACAGTTCATATTATATTTAAATGGGGGTGTGAAGGTTCAAGCGGACATAGTCAGTATAAGCAGAAATTTACAGATGGTGACGGCAGTGACACTGATATTTTTGTAGTTTCAGTTGTTCCATTACAAATGTATTCTTTAAATGTAGAAAGCAACAATGAAAAGAAAATTTGATGGCAGAACCCACGACCTTCTTCGACACGATTTTGCAGACCTCTTAAATTATTGTTTGAAAAGGAGACTGACAAAATTGACTAAGCGAGAGGCTCAATTAGTTGAAATTGAAATAACGTCCCTCCAACCAAGTAAAATAGAAATTGATGATCAATACATATATATGAATCAAACTCTATTGCTGACCATGGTGGATGAAAAAGTTTGCAACTCTATTACAGGTTCACCAGCACAGAGGTGTTATGTGTGTGTGGTGCTGGTCCCAGAGAAATGAATAACACACTCACAAAACAGTTTGTCCTGAAGAGAGCTATAAATTTGCATTATCTACCCTCCATTGTTGGATCCGGTTTTATTTTTTTTTTTTTTTTTTTTTTTTTTTTAATGCCTGCAACATATATCTTACAAAATAGAAATTAAGAAATGGCAAGCAAGATGGGATGAAGGTAAGACAAAAATAGAAAACAGAAAGAAAGTAATACAAAATAAATTTTGATCAGAAATGGGTCTGCATGTTGACAAACCAAGATCTGGAGGCATCGGAAATTCGAATGATGGCAACACTGCTCGCCGTTTTTTTTTTTTTTTTTTTTTTTTTTTTTTTGAGGATCCAGTCTTGTCATCCAAAATTACAGGTATAAATGAAGAGCTAATCAGAAATTTTTCTACAATTTTGTGTGCTCTTTCTTGTCAGTTCCCTATAAATACATCCGCTTTCAAAACCTACACCCAGGATACAGCAAAATTGTATCTAAATCTGTATCCATGGTATTATATGCCAGTCACTGTGCATAAAGTATTAATTCATGGTGCAGACATAATTGATTTTTGTATTATACCTATCGGGCAATTGTCAGAAGAAGCCCAAGAAACACGTAACAAAGATTTGAGGAAAATACAGATTTGGACATTCTAGGAAATCCTCACGAAAACATACAAATGAGGACATATTACATATGCTGCTGATATCTTCGGATCCAAAACAAAAAACAAAAATTCAACATAAAAGGAGAAGAGCATTATCCAGTGAAGTATTACTACTCCTGAAAGAACCAGATGTACCAGCTCATCATGAACAGCATGAGGCAGTGAATGACGATGATGCTTCAGATGACACATGTGATGAGTCATCAAGGTCAGGGTCATCGAGTGATTAGTGATGGTGACTGAAGTGCTGTCTGCAATTATCCACAATTGCAGTCTTCCAAATTAAAGGTAAACTGAGTACAATCTATTGAAGTTTAGGCTCTATCCAACTCCTAGTCATAGACAATTAACTTTTGCCAGTTGCTTTACGTCGCAGCGACACAGATAGGTCTTATTGCGACAATGGGACAGGAAAGGGCTAGGAGTGGGAAGCGACCATGGCCTTAATCAAGGTACAGCCCCAGCATTTGCCTGGTGTGAAAATGAAAAACCACGGAAAACCATTTTCAGGGCTGCCGATAGTGGGGTTCAAACCTAATATCTCCCGAATACTGGATACTGGCCGCACTTAAGCGACTGCAGCTGTCGAGCTCAGTTCATAGACAATTTCTTGCATGTGTAGACGTAGATGTAGCTTACAAAAAGGTCTTAATTGGTGTTTATTATGAAGTAAACAAATTATATATGTTGCTTTCACTCTAAATTCATGATTAAAATGTAAAAATAACTTTGTCCCCCTAGATTTCGATTTTGACCCACTGTGCAGTCCTGTGCATCATGCCAGAAGACTATATAGGCACTCAGGTGCTGGAAGTAGGCGCGGGCATGGACAAAAGAACTTAAAAAGGTCCAGCTGCCATGCGAGGACTTAAGGACCGTTATCACCGGAAACGAGGGCACCGTCGACCGGACCCCGGATCCGCCATGGGAACGTGATGGCCAACCGAACAAATCATCTGGCACCATATAGTGGAGCTTTGCCCTGAGGAGAGGGCAGTGTGGCATGGTGACCCACTGCGTCAGCCATGCCAATGTACAACCACAGGAAGCAGCGCAAGCTAGCAAGCCCCATCCGCAGGCTCATCACCAAGGTAGGCCCAACCTCTCCCTACTCGGTCACAACGCGGAGGACAGCCCCTTGTGGATTGGTCAGCACTTCCACCGCTGCTATCTGGATCATCCTGCTCGCGTATTGAGGCCTCTGGTGTTATAGGGGAATCTGGACAGCGCACGGAGAGTATTCGCATTCGGGAAAACTCTGGAGGCGTGTCCCTTCTGGAAACATCCAGATGGCGCGGGTCCAGATACTTAAGTCAAGCGCGGCCTAAGGAGTGTTAGTTAGATTGAGTTAGTCGTCGTAGTTCAGCTGGTGTGAGTTAGCGACGAGTGCAGTCAGTGATAGCCTGGGCTGAGGTGTCAGTCTGTTGGAGTATCTCTGTGTTGGAGCCGAGGACTCTTTCCTGTTTCCCTAACATCGTGTGTGTGAGTCTCTTGGGGCCGGCTGCTGTAGAAGAACCGTGTGTGTTCTGTACCAGCGCGAATGTAACACTGGGTGCCGACGTGTGCAGACTGCGGAGGTCGACGAATCGAGTGAACAGAGGATACTGACCCGAGCTGCGAGACTGCCGTGTAGACTGCAGACCATGACACCGCTAACGAGTGTGACTGAGCGGCTGAGTGTAGTGTAAGCGATCGAACTCTCTGTGTGTAAATTGTAAATAAAACATGAGAAACAAAAAGAGACAGCGCGATTTGTGTAATTGTGTGCCTTATGTACTTGTGTAAATTGTGTGCTCGGCAATCGTGTGTGTGTAAGTGTGTAGTTTTAGTGCTTAGTTAATAATGTTTAGAGATAGGATGCTACCAGGTTCTGTCTTATTTACTTAGCCAGCCAACATGTAACACTATTTAATGAAAGAGAAAAAATATTATTTTCACAGAGCCTAACATTGTCCTAAAACAGGTAAGTATACAATTACTGAAAGGCATTAAAATCATCCACTTCCACCAATCATGCCATTGGTACAGCCTATGAACCCTAAAGAGATACCTAACCTCAACCACAATTAAGCTCGTTTCAAATTTAAATCCACCCAGAAAGTCAAAGTGGAAGTCGGTGATAGATCTGAACAGCTTGCTGCTACAGAGATAGTGAGTATGAAATACAACTACTAACAAAGAACAAATCTTTAAGTGAAATACTGACATGTAGTGGGATTGCTGCAGAAGTAGGAAACACACACAACCAGCAATTCTCTGAATAAGAAAACTGAGATCTACAAAGAACATCAAGCACCACCAATATCTGAACCCATTTCTTATTCAGTATTTGAATTTGTAGATTTTATTAACTGAAGAGCAATAATAGTATTCATCATCATAACACAAGCAAAACAAGGATTGTTTCCAACAAAAAGTAATTTAAGGGCAAAATGGATTCAAGTCTGCAACTTTTGTATGTTCATTTGCTATATTAACAGTCTGATTTTGTGTTGTTCTATAAAGAGTAAGTGTCTAGCATAAATAAAATGCATCATTCTAAAAGATACAAACAAGAAACAGAATATAGTAATATGGCTTCAGTAATTACTGTACAAACTTCAGAACATGCTTTCAGGTTACTGATAACTTAATCACCCAGATACTCATCGTACCAATTACTTTAACTTATGAATAATTAAAATTTCTTTACATGTCCCCTGATGTTGATTTTACAAGTTCAACAAGAAAATGACCTATGAGTTTCATTATGGTCCATATTGTCAACTGATCACTATCAAAGGGTAGAGAAGGGTCCAACTCTTCAATACCATTATCATTTGATAGAAAAAGACCTGCCGATCCCTATGTGCAGATTCTTAAATTACTAGCCTCCAGATTAAACTTACCTTTATAAGTTATGTAAAATATAAATTCATGTCCTCGTCTGTAAGTGGTGCAGCTCTTCTTGGGCACAACCCCAATGAAGGTGAGCTGCATGTACCTATTTATCCACATACCCAACCCTCCTGCCAACCTTACATTTCTGGCAGTATCAGGAATCAAACCTGGGCCCCGAGGACGGCACCTAATAATGCTAACCATTACACTACACTGGTGGACCAGTAAATTTGTATCCTCAGAAAAAAGTGGTGCAACTCTTTAAGAATATTTAAAGAATACTAACATGACTCGTGGGCCATTCTGAATTCTGTCCATTTTAAAGACAAATTTTTCATGAACAGAGAGATCTAATATCTGTTTATTTTTAACTAATGTCTTTTTCTAATCCTTCATAAAACTAGAAGAGCTCATTATCATGTGAAAATCCAATAAATATACAGGGTGATCCAGAAGGTTACACAAAAACTGACGTGAGCTATGGAGGGCTTGAACTATCAGGAACTTTCGAATACGAAGTATAGTCAGTCCATGATGATAATAACAACAATAATAATAATATGACCTATGCTGCCACGTACAGACATTTGAATTTGGCGCCATCTGCCTTCTGCTCAGTCAATTTCGACATTCTATTTTACTGTAGGTCTACAAGATGGCAGATAGGGTAAACCAAATCTCTCTTAGGTGTCTGTGGCTGAAAAGGGGGCATTCCCTACTCGTCACCACCGATTTTGCTCAAATTTACAGACAATGCAGGGCTTGGCGAGAAATGAAAGTACCCGAAGTGGGAACTCCAGATGGCCAAGCGTATAGAAAATAAAAATAAAAATATTGACGCGGCTCTCGCACCGTATAAGCCACTTAAGTTAGCGCGCACGCCGAGCAGTAGTTGGCGTATCGGTAAGAGCTCGGACTAGTACTTCGACGGTCGTGGGTTCGACTCCCCGTGTGGAGACCTTTTTTAGTTCTCAATTTTTATAAAATTTTATATTATATATATCGTATTATATATACATTATATTTTATATTATATTTTTTATTTAATTATATGCAAAAAGGCATATAGGACATCATTTTTTAATGAGCACATAACTGTAGAAAAATTGGAGTTCTGAACTTTCCTGACGTGTTCAAACAGGAATTCTTCTTTTTCTCCTTTATTGGCTATCTCCCCTCCTTGGGGAATGTGCTATAAACGTGAATAGTCGTTTCACAATAAGATTCGTTTTCACCTCACAAGTGAAGGTTGCTCCTTGCGGCTGTACACGAACAATAGATTCATGCGCAGGTGTCCCTGACGGTTAGGCATGACGCTAGCTAGGGAGCTCATTTGCTTGCTAGCTCTTGGCCAAGTAACTTGAACTGTGCAAGAATACTGTTAGAATAGTCTGAAAGATCGTATATAGACAAGAAAAATGTTATACCTATCAATACATTTATTATGAGCAGATTCACATCAGTACTGGTTTCGACTGTTTACAGTCAACATCAGCTGATACATTACAATATTATAACCATTAGGCATTGGTATGTGTCACAAAGATGATGATGATCATTAGAGAATCTGGATGTCTAATGGGGTTGTGGATTAGATATATTTGTCATATTGTTTGTGACTATATGGGGTTAAAACTGTGTCTAAGACCAATATGGCAGTGAAAAGCTTAACTAAACTTAAAACAAATTGTACGTATACATTAAACACATTAAAAACACAAGAAATCATATTTAATTTACTTGAATTTGCCATAAATAATAATTACTTTAAATTCCACGATAACATATACCAACAACAAGGCCTACCTATGGGATCTCCTGCCTCTGGGATATTAGCAGAAATTTACATAGATCACCTAGAATATACATATTAGCAGAAATTTACATAGATCACCTAGAATATACATCAATCAATAAAATAGAGAATATATACTTTTGGTGCAGATTTGTTGATGACATTTTTGTAATCATAGATAATAGATCCACTGACACAAATACCATATTAGACAAACTCAACACATTGGACCCCAGATAAAATTCACTAAAGAGAATGCAAATAACCACACCTTAAATTACTTGGACCGGACAATATCCAGACACGACAACCATTTATCCTACAAGATCTATAGGAAACCTACACATACCTCAAATACCATAAAAATAGATTCCATTCACCCCGACACACACAAAAGAGCAGCTTACTATAGCATGGTATACAGAACCTTCAACATACCAATGACAATAGAAGATCTAAATAATGAACTAAAATTAATCTATGAAGTAGCCAAATACAATGGATACAGTAAAAAAATGGTCAACAAAATCATTTATAAGATTAAATTTCAACCCAAAAGTAAATCAACAAAAATAGACAAACCCAAGAAAGATTATGCCTTATTCACCTTTAACAATACCCACATATATACTACAACTAATGTTTTTAAGTACAACCTGAAAACAGCATTCAAAACCACGCACAACAGCACCAACACCAGGACAGTTAACAACAACAATAAATACAACCAATCAGGAGTTTACCGTATTAAATGCAACAATTGCAAGACAAGTTATATTGGACGTACAGGCAGACACTTCGCAAATCGCTACAACGAACATATAAACGCAGTAAAACATAACCACTGTTCATCAATAGGTCAGCATGTAGAAGAATTCAAACACAGGTTCACGGACATCGAAAACGATATGAAAATATTAAACATAAATTCTAAGGGCCCCCTGCTTAACATAACTGAAGATCTCTACATTTCCCTGGACCAATCCTAATTACAATATTAATGACATTATGGAGAAAACCAGTATCATCTTCAATAAAGCTATTCCTGCCTTAAAAAATTATTATGTTAAAACAGTAAATAACCGGAACACAGCACACCTCAGAAGACCGACGAATGACAAGCCTAGTCCCACCCCTGCCCCCACATTAGCCACTCCCCTTACCCCTCCAACCATACCGCTCACTACAGCGAACACAAATCCCAGACGTACACGCAGCAGTGCACAACAAGATCTTAAACATAATGCCGCCCGACCACAACAACAACAACAGAAGTAAGTACCTGTTCACTTCCACACACAACTTCAGGCATTCCTTCAAAATCACACTGTACTAGCAGCTCCTAAACACGAATACAGACAAGAGGGAGGTCGCCACCAACAACTTATATTCACCGAATTTAAAATTCAAGACACTACAATCTGCTTCAAAATTAATTAAAATACATCAACAGCTGAGCTACAACAATACTTGACCATCCTACGACTTGGGTTTCGCTACGAACATATATGATATATACTTAGTCAAATAGGGCATCTTCAAGAATTGTTTTCGAAACCAAACAACATTAAACATAGATGTACAAGAACCCAATAAGGAAACTTGAAGAAAGAACTTTGCAAGCATGAACTTTTAAATTTAACAAGTGTTTTTTCCATACATGTTTTTAATATTTTAATGTGTTTAAACTCACCAAGCATTATATATATATATATATATGTTTCTTGTGTTTTCAATGTGTTTAATGCATACAATTTGCTTTAAGTTTAGTTAAGCTTTTCACTGCCATATTGGTCTTAGGCACAGTTTTAACCCCATATAGTCATAAACAATTTGACAAATATATCTAATCCACAACCCCATTAGACATTCGGATGCTCTAATGAACATCATCTTTGTGACACATACCAATGCCTAATGGTTGTAATATTGTAATGTATCAGCTGATGATGACTGAAAATAGTCGAGATCGGTACTGATGTGAATCTGCTCATAATAAATGTATTGACAGGTGGAACATTTTTCTTGTCTATAAATGTGCATCCAGTCAATACAGAAATGAAACTTACAAATAATGATAGTCTGGAAGATATTGAAATTGTTGTGAAATGAAATTGTGAGGAAAATATTTTGGAAAAATTGACAATGTCGGACAAAGATGAAACTTTTAATATGCCTGGGACGTCAATAGAAAATGAACAGGATCCAAACGATAGCATCTACAGCGGAGCGTCGAAGCAATGATTGAAGACAGCGATGGATATTTGTTTATATCTTTTGGCCAAAGAAAATCTAATCTCATCAGGAAGTGCCAAAGTGATAACCGAAGAACACATTTAAATGGGACATAAAATACACAAGAAGGTAGTGGAAGTTTTACTGGAGTATCAGTTTATATGCGACGAAGAGTTGATCTGACGCAAAGAAATCAACCAAGAAGAAGAATATCAAATCTTGGAGGGTGCCAGATCGCCATCAAGTGATGAGTATGAACCCGATAAAAAAAAATTAAAGAGGATCCAGATTACGTTCCACACGCCTATAGAATAATAGTGGTTAATCTAGCCAAAGCGCATCCAACGTGGAGGTTAAAAAGTCTGAAAATGAAAGGAGCATCTCGCTTGAAGCATATGCAAGATTTGAAAATTTGGCAGCAACATATTAAAAATGGTGGAACTCGAAAGGATAAATACAATACAATTGACTCGTGGACATATGATCGCTTCATAGAAGCGCGATGTTGTAACTAGCAAGTCACCACAAGAAACTTACAACAATGGGCACTTGCTGCTGCCAGTCAATTTCCAGAGTTAAAACTCAAAGCATCTGAATCGTGCGTGGGTCATCGACTTTAAACAAAGGCATAAGATTCAGAGGAAAATTACAAGATATGTGTTGGAAAAAGAGACAGCTACACAACAGGAAATCCTTGCTGCGGCAGATACGTTCAGACTCCAAACTTGAGCTCTCATTCCTCAATACGACAAGGGTTTTGTTATCAACACTGATCAAATGGGTAAGTCAAGAATTCTTATTTCTCTACCTCAAATGAAATTCTCTGTTTAACGGCGCATATAATAAATTTACATTCGTATATTCTCTTTCCAGGTTGCCAGTACCAGTCGACATATAACCGAACCCGGGAGCACGTGGGGGTAAAAACGGTTTTCCTAAAAAGAAAGGATATGAACAAAGTAACCCATTCATATACAGCACAATATGCTACGACCCTTTCCGGAAAGCTACTACCAAAAGTTTACGTATGCTTACAAGAGAATACTGGCTCTCTTAGACCGAAGATTCAAAAAGCGGTGGATGAATACGCAGCAAAATACAAGAATGTCGTCATCACTTTTTCAAAATCAAGACAACTTACAACAGCGTTGTATACTAAATTTTTTACGGATGTCATGAAGCCGTACGTACAAGAGAACAAATTTCTTCTGCTGATTGACTCGTGGGGAGGACAAACAAACAAATCCGAATTATACGACGAACTCTTCCTAGATGCAGAACGATTGCCAACGTGTAGCATCAAAGTAATTCCCCCTAAATAATAATAAAGTTTTATTGCAGCCAATGGCCATATATAAATATATCTACTCTTTACTATATTCGTGTAAGGTCTTTTCTCTTTTGCTACGCTTAATGAAGTGGTATCGTTCACATATTCTCCCAAATAATTTGCACACGCATTCGCTGCTTGGGTCGTGATGCATCTCTTTTACACACAGCTTATGATGAAATCCGTGTACAGCCAGCCTGTTGATAGCACTGCGCATATTCTTATTTGGGCCCATCCAGTCTCTACTTGTCATAGCATCCGTCACGTAAAACTCCGGCCAGATATCTTCTCTTTTGCTTAACTTGAGCAATGGCTTGAGGTGTCGACGGTACAGAAAGATGTCTAAGATCCTTGATAAGGAAAGACTCCTGAGCTAACCCTGATGCAACCCTGTGATGTATATTTTCATCGTCAAGTCAAAAACTTGTTTAAAAAATACAAAATTGCTCTCATCTCATCGAGCAAGAAAAAGAAGTAACTTCCCGAGAAGACTGCATAAAAATACATTCGATTGTTAATCATCAATTATCCACGCCGATATTCGGTAACATGTTACGTTACGCATGGTACGCTTCTAAACTTTGCGATGAGAGAGAATGCTTTATGAATGTCAATGAAGTATGTTTTTCTATGGAGACATTGAAACAACAATGTGGTTGTAAAAATGTGGCATTTATAACTTGTGCTAGATGTAAAAATAATTATTGTTTCCCCTGTTTCTACAATAAATATCATCCCGACACATGTAAATCATGGAATGTCAATGAATAAAGTTTTGAAATTTCATGGACAAAGTCTCTTCGTACGCACTTTAATTACAATCTGTTGTTGAAAAATCTAACAATGAAATCCCAATTTTTTTACCTTTTCTATGCCTTTTGCGTAGAAATAAATTAATAAATAAATAAATAAAGGGAATTATTCACCTCGTTGCTTAATTGGAAAATGAATAATATAAAAGTTGAGAGGAAAAGAAAACAAAAATGTCTCCACACGGGGAGTCGAACCCACGACCATCAAATTAATAGTCAGAGTTCTTACTGCTACAAAAAACTACTGCTCGGCGTGCATGCACTAACGTGAGTGGCTTATACGGTGCGAGAGCCGCGGCAACATTTCTATTTTTACTTTTAATTTCTGTATACTTGGCCATCTGGAGTTCCCACTTCGGGTACTTTCATTTCTAGCCAAGCCCTGCATGTTCTATAAATCTGAACGAAATCGGTGGTGGTGAGTAGGGAATGCCCCCTCGTGAGATTTAATTAATCTTGTCAGGTAAACACCAAATGTGTTACCAGAGATATTTTACATGCCGATATCGTAGGACATGGAGTGTCGAATTGACTTTTTTCCGGCTTTCAAAAATCAGACTACCTCTACCGGGTTTGCACCTGCTACCTTGGGAACCGGAAGCTGACACTCTACCACTGATGATGAAACCCTGCTTCACTGCATGCCTTTGAATGTCACGAATGACACTGGACAATTTATTTTATTCTGTTCCAAAATTCTCTTCATTCCAGAATCATAACTGACAATCAATGAAGTGATAGTCGCTTGTCCAAACAAAGAAGTCTAACACTGGATACCAAATGTTTACAAAAGCTTTACAAAGAGTTGCCCACCACAATGCAGGCACCACATCGGTGTAGGAAACTGGTGCATTCTACAAAACACACCACCCACTAAAGGAACCTCATCAGACGCTGCCAGTATCCAGGCAAGAAGTGTTTCTGTTTTGGGCACTGGAGTCGCAAGGTGTTTCATATGCCCCCTCAAGAAGAAATCTACAAGTGTCAAATGAGGAAAGCGAGCTGGTCATTGAACTGGACCTCTTCTTACGGTCCAATGCCCAGACGTGTGATTTAGTATGTCATGAACTGCATGAACAATGTGTGCAGGTACTCTAGTAGCCTTCACAACTGACCCTGCACAATAAATGGCACATCCTCTAACAGTTGCGGCAGAAGGTTCAACAAAATGGTGTGGTACATCACCCCATTCAAACGTGGAGGAAGGGGGTATGGTTCAACCAAATGATCGCCGGTAATACCAGACCATACATTCTCTACGAACCAATGTCAGCTGCAGTGTTCGATTGTGCAGCACCAGAACATGGCTGTTACACCTGCAGTGAACTGTGCTTCATCTGTAAACAAGCAGCTTAGAAAAATTGGGCTCATTCATATAATGGCTTGTTGAAAAATAGTTACCTACTAACCAGACTAGGGGTAAAAGGTGTATATATAGGTGCGAAGATTTTGAATTTTTTAATCACGGTTAAATTCAGTACAAATTGGTCATTGAACACAACACAAACTTCAATAATTTACAGTGCCTCTGGGATTAAAAAAAAAAAAAAAGTTTTCTTCTACCATTTGCCTCTGCCTTCCATGGCTTGGTTGTCTTATGAAACACCAATGCCATGGTAGAGTATTTTATGTTTTCTAGAATGATGCTCTTTGGTGGTCTCTCTGTTCACTCTCATCCCTCCCATGTAAGTTACATTTATGCTAAAATTTAATTCGTGCAACATTCTCTTCTGTAGGCCTACACCTAGTCTCATCTGTACAGTCTCGTTACATCCTGACATCTTTTTTTTTTTTTTTTGCTATGGGCTTTACGTCGCACCGACACAGATAGGTCTTATGGCGACGATGGGATAGGAAAGACTTAGGAATTGGAAGGAAGCGGCCGTGGCCTTAATTAAGGTACAGCCCTAGCATTTGCCTGGTGTGAAAATGGGAAACCAGAGAAAACCATTTTCAGGGCTGCCGATAGTGGGATTCGAACCTACTATATCCCGGATGCAAGCTCACAGCCGCGCGCCTCTACGCACACGGCCAACTCGCCCGGTGTTACACAAAGTTAATTAGAGGTTACATAAATAGACATACCTATTTATGGTGAAAATTTTTGCCTAATTTCATCATTTTTAAAGTTATTTAGGTATAATTTTTGCTATTTTTATTTTATTTCATCAAAAATTCTGCTAAATTTTATTTCCGCTTTTCAGCAATAAAAGATAATTTAGCATAGAAATTTACTCTTTTATTTCATCCATATTGAACCAAAATCACAAATACAGTCGAACCTGACTTATACGTATATCAAGGGGAAGAGAAAAAACTACTTGTAACTCAGAACTACTTAGAAATCAGACTTACACAATACATCATATATTTACTGAAAAACCAATGGAATAGACCAACATGTGTGAATCCTTGCAAATAACAAATACATTAAGACAGAAAATATTATTTTGAAAGTGGTCCGGCCTTAAAGAAATCAGATAGTTGGCTTGTTTCACTTTTCTTGCGTTAAGAGTACAAACCTCCTTTTGCAAACTCAGTAAGGAATTTAAAAAATTTTCACTACAAATTTTCGCACTGATGTAACGCCTACACACATCGATTGCACTTAACACTTCACTCAGTTCAGGTGTTTCACGATTCAAGTCATTATCTCCATCACTGTCACTATTGCTTGTAACTGGTCCATCACCACCGCGTTGTTTGCATACATCAGCAATAATCTCTTCATCCAGTAGTTCTCCACATACAGCCAGATTATCATCGAAATGCACGAAAGTATCGAATTCCACATCCTCCAGTAGCGTTAGCTCAATGCCAGACAAAACTTCGTCTCAATAATCATCATTAGATGCAGCCTCTCCTAGTAAGACACCAGCTTTTGCTGATTGTAGAGGATGACACCTGCTTCCATGGCTTGTAGCAAATTAATGGAGAGAGGTTTATTTCCTGCATCACTCAGTGTTATTAAATGTTGAACCGGCATTTTTCTATAATTCACTTTGAAATTTCCAATGATGCCCAAATCAAGCGTTTGTAGAACACTGGTACAGCTAGGAGGGAAAAAATCCACTCAGACATTCTCCAGAACAATTTGAGGTGGATGTGCTGCACATCGATCCATAAGAAGAAGGATCTTCTTCTGTTTCTTTTTCATTTTAATGTCCAGTTTTTTGAACCACTGTTCCATTAGAAGCATAGTCACCCAATAATTTCTGTTGGATTCATATTACGTAGGTTTTGTTTTCGCACTCTTTGTCAGATCCATCTGCATTGGTGGCGTGAAGTACTGTTACACAAATTTTACTCTTCTTCCTTCCATGGCATGAGTCACCTTTTTCAGCTAATGTTTTATTAGGAAGAAAATTGTAGAATAGGCCGGTCTCATCAGAATTGTAGATTATTGGAGGCTGATAATCGCTTACAATACCCGGCAGAACCTCTTTTATCCAGTGTTGCACTGTGAAGTTGTCCACAGCTTTTGAGTCACCGCAAATTGTTCTCTCTGTGATTCCATGATGATCTTTAAATCCTTGCAACCATCTTGATGAAGCCATGAAATCAGCAGTGATACTCATCATTTTGGATAAATCTATCGCCTTTGCCTTCAGCATGTCGCCATTAATTGGTAGAGCTGCAAGCCCGCTTTCGCTGGAACCACGTAAAAAGTGCTTTCCCCAAATCTACATACCTTCCTTGTTGCTGACGACTGCACTTTGCTGATTTTGAACCCAGTTTTAAGAACTCATCGAAAATAGCGTTTCTTTTATTGATGACTGTACATAGCGTGGTATAGGCAATCCCTAAATCTGAAGCAATTTCAGTTTTTGTTTTGTGAAGATTAGAGCTCACTTCTCGTATAAATTTTACTTTTTCATCTAGGGTATAATTTTTCCTTTTTTTCTGTTCTCCATGGCTAATGAAAAGCAACTGAATGACTAAACTACTGTTTAACAGTAAACACCAGATACCGGCTCCGTGGACATTTTACTTCTCCATTGTTCCCGTTAAAGAAATTCTCATATTCAAACACATTTACTGTATTTTCTTTTGTTTCTGCACAGAAACCACCCACTTTGCTTGTAATGTATCTTAATCTTTAGCACCATCGCGAAGGTCAAAAACGACGAAGGTAGACGAGGAGCGAGGCAGAGAGCGAAGGGGACTCTCTCAGTTGGCCTTTGTTAAGCTGCTAGTAAGTAAGGGTCAACAATGTCACTCGGCGAAACGCTCTCTGTTCTGTTTCAGCACCGAAACACGACCGCTCTACTTCCGCCTACGCCAATAAAGAGGAAACTTCGTAAATACAGTATATCTTTTTAAAAAGCACGTGCTCATTATATTTACGCAAAACTCAGTTATATTTCACTGACACTTAATACGTATAACAGGGAATTACGTATAAATAAGGTTTAATTAACACGCTTCTAAATTTTATTTTGCCGGGACCTAAAGGATATTACGTACAAATATGAATTACGCAGAACAGAGTTACGTATAAAGCAGGTTCAACTGTACTTCTAAAGTTTATGGAGGATCCACCTATTCAATATAAAACAATGTTGCCTGAATGTATTACAACATATTAACTTTATATACCAGTACTAGTTTTGGCATTTCTTTAGTGCCATCATCAGCTGCATGAAAGTCATTAAAAACTGGCAATTAATATAAAATATACAACAACATTTTAGTACGACCAACTCCTACAGACCGTATGATTAAAATATATGCATAGATAAAATACAAAATTGTTGTCTCATATTTTTAAAGTTCACAAACTTTAGGGTCAAATGTCACACTTAAAAACAATATGCAGAAAAAGAAATTAACACCTTGTGTGAAGTTCAATTTTGCCGACTTTCAAGGTTGAATACACTGATTGAATTGAAACTGTATACATTCAAATCTATTGGTGTTAAAACTCTAAATTGTTCAGTTTGAACCTATATTACATTAATAAAACTAACTACACCAAAAACCTCATTGTGCTAGTATTTGTTTATGATTTTCATGTATTAAAATGTACCATCCTCTAAAAATTGATTCCTGTAGCAGGACGTTTACTATGGTTGGCTGTACTGTTGAGTGTAACCTGATAAGGTGGAAACATACAAATGTGTCCCGAAAATGTTAATGTTAATAAAGTTAATAAAATTAATATGTTGTAATACATTCAGGCTATATTGTTTTGTATTCAATAGGTGGAACCTCTAAAAACTATACAAGTATTTGTAATAAAGGTAAACCAATAACTTAGTTGATAGTAAATGAATGATTTAGCATGCATTATCTAGGTCTAAATGTCATTAAACGAGAAAACTAGCATAAACACGCAAAGTTATTAGAAAAACCTAACCTCACATCTCTTCCCCAACAAAAATGAACGAACCTGGTATATATTTCTTCATCCACTCTCTCAACTTCGGATGAATTAATGAATTAATTGCATAAGTATATAAATACATGAGAGTTCTGCTTCTGCTTAAAACACATATTACATGGAAGTTTGAAAAAACTGTATCAGCTCTCACTTTAACAAGTAGGGCCTAGCCTACGTATATAATTTACATATCGGTCTGAAAAATACAAGGATACCATGAGTTCCATATTACTGGGAATCGAGAGCTGTTCTCCTGTCGGACATTATATTACAATACATTGAAAATACCCTCTCACTATCAACATTACTGAGTGGGATCCATAAAACCTTCACTGCAGTTTTCACAAAATGCTCATATTCTGGTTTCAGGGAAAGAAGAATGGCAATCACATCAACATCCTTACCAGCTCTATATGAACTGCCAACGAGATCCCTTAACACTGTGTATGGTTGAAGATATTCTGACGTTTAAAGTTCTCGTAGAATGGAAATTTTCTTTATTAGATGAGAGAGTCCATCATTTTCTAAATCACATTTCATTATATTTCTTGAATCAAAAAGCTTACCGAGGGATGACATGATCAATTTTACTGTGTTAGACACTATTAACTCGTTCAGCTTTTTCAGGAAAGAGATTGAAACAAAGCTAGCTGTTAAATGTGTCTGCATTTGCTTTGATAGTTCAGAAAGTTCATATGAGGTTGTCTCGGGAAGAAAAAAAAATAATAATAATAATAATAATAATAATTTGCATCCTCTAGTACTTGCTAGTTGCTTTACGTCGCACCAACACAGATAGGTCTTATGGCGACAATGGGACAGGAAAGGGCTAGGAGTGGGAAGGAAGCGGCCGTGGCCTTAATTAAGGTACAGCCCCAGCATTTGCCTGGTGTGAAAATGGGAAACCACGGAAAACCATTTTCAGGGCTGCCGACAGTGGGGTTCGAACCTACTATCTCCCGAATACTGGATACTGGCCGGACTTAAGCGACTACAGCTATCGAGCTCAGTCCTCTAGTACTTGAAAGCTCTTTGAAAGGTCACTAAAGCTTAGATGTAAGTACATGAATTAATGGCATATTAGAGCTCTCTAATATGAGCAATGCTCAACAAGAAAAATAGCTAGGTAATGAATTTTTGTTACAGTACTTCATTTGGGGTCAAGGCTTTAACCCTCCAGTACTCGCGGAGTTTTGTCATGCCAGTGCTCGCATGGGGTAAAATGTTACCCCATTACTTCATGTACTGTATATTTACTGTAACTTAAAAATTAAATTATGCTCTTTTTATGACTCACATGACAAGGGGCCCTATAAATGAACACTGATGTTTTGTCTCTTTTAGTCACTATCGGTTTTCTTGTTGAGGCATCCCTCACACACGGTACTGAAATGGTCTTGGTACACATACTTTTCACACGGCACACAAGAGTTTCCGCTTTTCCTGTCCCGAATTCTAGGACATACAGCACATCGTAGGGATTATCCCGATGTTTTTCTCTTCAAGGGTGGAGTCAGAGAGGTCTGGGAAATTTCTTCCTTAATATTTGAACTCATTTTCAAGGCTTTCACTCTGATACTGCGCGACAAACTTGTTTGGTCCGCTCTAACGGCTATCCTAGGTTTCACAAGTTCCAATGCAATTCAGCTTTCATCAATAAAAAAAAAAATTAAAAATATAATTAGATCCATAACGTCACGTGTTTTCAGCCTAGATCCAGGCAATTATGATGAAACTTTGTTGTGAGCACTAGTATGAATGTTTTTAGAAGGCACTACGGTGCTCCATTTAGTCACACCCTCACGTCCAAATATGTAGTTTTGGCAGGGGCTGTTTGAAACGTCGTCATTTTCACTCCCTAATGCATTGGCACAGTCCTCTTCAGGTAAGTCACTAACATCCTGTTATGAGAGTAAATCATGCTCTGATGTTTCTATGTTGTCCTGTTCACCGTTGTCTTCTGAATCCACTAATTCTTTGTCAGATAATTCAGAAAGGAGTTGACGAATTCGTTCCTGGTCCTTGTAAATGTTCCCGGCTATATCACGACTCATATTTATCGTCTGTACTAAAGTAGCTAGACGTTCTCACAATAAACACATACGCAAGAATGAAAATCAACAAAACATGAGTCTGTCAATTTACTTCTGCCAGTGCTCGCGTGGGGCAATATGTTACCCAAGTCAACTTTGTGTCACTGCCGGAAATGTACCGACGCACGAAGATTTATGACAGACAGCTCAGGAGGCGCCACACAGTGTCCTTGAAAGGTACACAACAGCCCAGTGTACAGTACATGACAGAAAAAAATCGGCGGCCGTTTCCCGAAGGTTGGGGTGATTTATTACCCCGCGCGAGTACTGGAGGGTTAAAATAATTCACAGCAACACTCTCGTCTTCAATAGTTCAAGTTAAAACCACGAATTCCACCCGGTGATGACAGGAATGCTGTGGTGGGTTCATCTTCATATTTCCAATTTAAGAATTCAATGCATGCATACTTTCATGTATTAAGGAAGAAGTATAACACATTGGTTCAAAGCACTAAGGTCCACAGCACACACACTGCCCACCAAATTCAGTTTATGAGCCCAGCACAGCATGTGTACTAACCCTTCTGAAACTAAAAGCCTAACCGCATTTATACACTTGCCCACGTAATGAGTTGAATCTGAAGTTATAGAAACTACATTTTATACTGAATTTCAAGTTTATGAATTACACTCATAATTTGTGGACATGCTTTTGGCCGTGAAAGCATCAATGTTAACACTCATAATTGCTTGTGAATATTCTGTAGCATTAGCATTTCCAATAACTTTCACTCCCCCCAACAAGCAACTTCTGAACTGTACTATCACCACAACTAAGCACTTTTATCAGAACCATACAAACACATTGCCTTTTATCAGTCGTTTCATCACAAAGAATTGAAACTCTTTCACAGCTTCTTTTAAACTTTCCTCCTCCTCTTTGGTGATTCGAGGTACAGAACTTTCCCCGCAGTATTCCAGCTGTGGGCAAGTCTCCAGCGCCTTAAAAAAAAAATCAATAGGCCTAATATTAGAGGGCTATTTATCATCATTTGAATGAATTAAATGGTTTATAATTTGAAGTAAATGAGGGATCCAGCATGCATTATCTAGGTCTAAATGTCATTAAGAGCGAAAACTAGCATAAACGCACAAAGTTATTAGAAAAACATAACCTCACATCTCATCCCCACCAAAAATGTGTAGTAGGTATTGCACAAACCTGGTATATATTTCTTTATCCACTCTCTCAACTTCGGATGATCAACTTTCTCCATTGGAATACTTGCCTCGATGAAAGCTCGAGCTGTAGATAAAATAAATGTTTCTTTATCGTATTTTCCTAGTTTTGCTACTGAACTAGTGTCTGTGAGAGTAACTTGTCTTCTGATGCCTGTCATCATTAGAGCCTTCTCCTTGTCTTTCTTATGTAAAACTCTGTTATTAACACATTTCAGGCACGTGTCCTTTCTCTGAAACTCAATTCGGTTCAACGGACATCGCATTGATTGGGGCTGAGTAAATACAACCATAAAAGGTTGTAATATTTTCAAGGCAGTATTAGATAACCAGATGTTTATTTTAAATGACAGCTCACATACGCGTATCACCACCAGGACATCATAATACCGCGGTATATTTTTTAATTTGTTCAGAAAATCCAGCATACAAATCCATACAGTATACGAATAAAGATACTAATCTCAGCAATCATTTCCCAATATTAATAGATATTAGTTCACAGGTCCCTTCACAGAAAATGGCCATGTGAATTGCTCGACCTGAGAGTGTTGCTCCAAAAAATAGGTGGTTTATTTTGGTTAGCTCTGGGTTTTAGACATATCTACTGCTGTCAAACTGGCGAACGGTTACAGACTTGATATAAATTCAATGACGTGTGATCAGGCGAAATAAATAACTACCAAGATTGTTGTTGTTAAGTCGAGATGAGCTAGAACTTCACAAGTGAAGTCTTTTTGCTATTTGTTTTACGTCGCACCGACACAGATATGTCTTATGGCGACGATGGGATGGGAAAGGCCTAGGAAGTGGAAGGAAGCGGCCGTGGCCTTAATTAAGGTACAGCCCCGGCATTTGCCTGGTGTGAAAATGAGAAACCACGGAAAACCATCCTCAGGGCTGCCGACAGTGGGGCTCGAACCCACGATCTCCCGATTACTGGATACTGACCGCACTTAAGCGACTGCAGCTATCGAGCTCGGTACAAGTGAAGTCAAGACAAGGCCCGCCACATATCACATATTTTAACAGCAAACTTTATGAATATAGCACCAACAGAGGATGATTATTACTACTGGTATTGCGCATCGACAATACAAGCAGTGCAAGTTTATGATGAGTAGAAGTGCAGTGCAATGGATTCATGTTTGCTAGACTTGTGAAGTCAGAATATTCGCCATTTGGAGTGCTATTAAATAGTGCCTTATAAAGTGGAGCAATACGATAGTTCTAATATGAGTAGAACATGAGTTCTATGAGAGGTAGTTTCGAAATGTTAATTCGGTGCCCAGAATCTGAAGTTCATGCGGACGTAATTAAGTCTTCATCAATCAAATAGTGACTGGACGGAAATAGACAAAAGAATACTGGTGATATTGATAATATTTAGTGTGATTTATTTTGGTACGTGTTGGAGTAGTGGCACCATGAAAGGTAAACAAGGCAATCATTTCACGTAGTGGAACAAGAGCTAATGGTTCGGCTAATGTATTTACTTAGATATTTTATGACAATTTCATGTGGCAGCATTATATTTAGTGGATATTCTCGTATTCTGGAACAGACAGGATATTACTCAGAATCCCAAGCACTGTGGAGTGTCTAACCTGTTTGAAGAACGAGTTGCAAATCAACCACCTGGACAACGAAACCCATGTGGACCACAGGTCTGGTACATCAATGTGAGGATTGCTGCAAGTCGTTCAAACAAGAAGTACGCTGTAATGCAGTCTGTTAAGTCAGGATGGAAAAGGCAGTACCGGTATACAGATAGTCTGGGGAAACATACAATTGTAAAAAGAGCAAGTCACTGATGTATACAGGTATTATGCATGCATACAGTGTCAAGAAAAATAATAAGAATGTGATACTAACATGGTCCAAAGAACAAAACATAATGGACCTGGGATCTTCGATGAAGTGGTTGCCGAGCATATTGTTGCTATCGTTAGCCAAATCAAATCGTAGCTTGCTACTGAAGATTAAATTATTAGAGTAGTAAGAAGAGACTTAAAAATGCACAGGAAGAAATCCGTTGTCTTTGGGATCATGAAAACATCATAGAAAAGAAGAAAGAATAATATGAGACAGTTCGGCAAGTACCAAAAATTGAAAGCAGCCTCAATGTTAAATCTTCGCGGGCGGAAACATATATATATGGTCGACTTTTCTAATGCTCCAGGCGGAAACATATATATATATATATATTGTACCAGAAACGCTGGTCCAAAACAGAGTTCTCAATGTTTAAAGTCAAGTTCCGCACCATGCGCTAACACCCAACCAGCTATAAGTACATCGGCTGTGAGCAACGTGGAGTGTGTGACGTCACATCCTGCATCTCGGTCAAGGCTAAATTACATAAGCTGGGAGAACATTCTAAATGTTCTATCATTAATAACTTGTTTGGACTCGAGTACGAATAAATGAACACTGTCATCGTGCTGACCAACTTTTTACTATCATCGTCCTTAAGTTTGAAGGAAATCCAACAAACATTAAGGGAGATATTTAATAAAATAGAATAGCCTCAAATCTCCAGAATCTTGTATAAAAGGGGAGCATATTTGCACGTCAAATCAGTCAACTATGTGCCACTCTCGAGACCGGACGGTCGGCTGATGGTTATATACCGCCGTGATGTGAGTTACGAGTTTGATTCTCGTCGAGTGTTTGAAAGTCTGCATGATAAGAATTTTACTTTACAATGCTTCATATCCGACTTAGACATTTCAACACCGTTCGCGTGTGATACAGAAGTTCCACTGTGAATTAAGACATGTTAATTTTACGTGTATTCCAAGTGATTAACTATTTAGTGACCAGTTCAGGTATAATGAGAACTTGTATTTATTTCTCTCACGAGTGCAACGTTTTCCCAAGTGAGTGAATATAACTCGGTGTACAAATCCAAGGGTGATAGGAATTTTTCCGACAGTAAATTTCAAACTGTTCATTTATTTCTTTCCCAAGTGATTGACATGTTTAACCGAGTAAAACATTATGATCAAAACTTACAATTCCTCAAGTGAATAGCATTCTAAGCAGGACTTTGTCACGAGCTGCGATTTCTTAAATCTGTGTTTTACGTACAAAAGATACTTCTCGCATTCTTAAGATAGAACTTGTAGATCAAACCAAGGAATGTTCTCAAACAGACTATGCTTGCATTACAACATTACTGTTAAAATCAAGTGAAGTGAATGGGACTAAATTCACGACGTGTGTTTTTACGCACGAAAGACATTTCTCGCGTTCTTGTATCCGTAAATAGATCAAACCAAGGACTGTTCTCGAACAGACTATGCTTACATTACAACATTGCTGTTTATAGTGAAGTGAACGGGACTAAATTCACAAGATGAAAGCTTTATTTAAAATTTATTACAGTGATTAACTCCAATTAAAAACTGTGTAAACTTACAAGTAATCACTATTGGAGTACTTTATTTTTCACACTATTCTTCAGTCGATTTAGAAAACTCTTGACAGTGAAAAGTTACATAATTTCTGTTCTTTCGTAAGTGGCTGATTGCATCACAATTTCAATTTCATTTTGCATTACAAGTTCGGTCCCATTACACATTCGATTCAACCTGACATTTTCAACTATAAAATGCATTTGTGTGTCCAACTTTAATAACATTTACTCTAAAAGTTTCCAAGTGCGATCAGATTTCAGTGACATTCTGTCGCAATTAGCGATTTATTTTGAAACAGTTACTACTGATAACTTTGTCTGTGCAGAAGTCAAATGAGTACATTTCGGATACAAATGCATTACCACGTTCTATTTCCACATCTACAAGAGCTTGTGGACCTTCTAGGATTTGGAGAACTTCAAGATCTTCTAGAATTTCGAGAACTACCAGGCCTCCATTGGAAGACGATGCAGGGGTGAACGACGAATAGCAGAACTGCAGCGTACAATATCAGCCCAGACCAAAAAGGACAATCACAAAAGCTTCTGTACGAAGGTGATGTGGAATTTAACTTTTACTTTGTGAACAAACTCTTCAGCCATTTAAAGAGATTCCATTATACTTATTTCATGCTAACCTCTCCTCTCTATAACGCTTCAGATAGGGACCGGACACACCCTGTGTCAGTCTTATGCCTAGCTAGCCGAATTGAATAATATTTCCGGTTACAATATGTTCCGTTCAAAAATTGCGGATTTATTAGCCGAGGAGGTACACAAATATGCTCAGAGATGGCAGGAGCTGTTCTCTAAACTCTTCCAGTGAGGGAAATCCCTGCAGTATCTTGCTGAATTTGTGTCCTGTTTGTGGGAGTTACGTAATACATACGTTGCGTGACGGTTTCCTCGTGTGCATACTTCTTACGTATTTTCACGGTTTTCTGGTAAAATGGCATCACAAAAACGGACCAGTAATACAAACAGTTTCAATATTGGATGATACAGTCGAAGAAGTGTCTGATTTTAGTGAATTAAGTCCGAGGACGAAAATTTTTTCTCCAGCTCGTCTGAGTGCAACGACACAAGTGACGCTGACACAGAGTCACGGAGCGGACGACTTGATGGACGTGAGTAATAGCGACCCTGGGCCAACAAATACTGACCAGGGGTCATTATTACCATCACACTTTGATACTGATACACCCCCTGTAGAATATTTCCATCTATTTTTTGATGATGAAATATCTGATGTTATACTCGGTGAAACTAAATTACATGGAGACAAAAAGAAAATACAGGCAACACCAAACAAAAAAAACAAGATGAGAAATTGGCATCACCCAATACTGCGTGACATACAGGCATTTATTGGAGTTTTGACGATCCATCACCTTAACACTTACAAATTCAGGGTATTATTTGTGTACAGTGTAGGTTTAACTGCTGTGACTATTTTCTGACAGTTTTTTTCACTTTTTGATGGACAAAGACAAAAATTTATACCAAAATATCATTGAAAGTAGTTTTTTGTACATATATTTCATAATAGCGGACTACAGTGTACTTCAAGTTAACCACTGACACATCATAAAGTTCAGTGTGCCTTGTGCTGTTCTTCCAATGAAAAAATGATTGTATGATTATTATTTTGCCTTCAAACCGCTTCAAATTTGGATTTCCATGCCTAAACAAGGTATGTGGTATATTTAGGCATATTTCATGGTTTCAGTAAATTTCCCAACATTTTGCATGCATTTTTTTTTTTTAATTTTCTTTGCTGCCTACGGCCATAAATGACCGCCGCCTGCGAAGGGATAACACGCGACGTCAGTTATACATCACCCATAACAACAGCAAACCATTTTTGAAATCCCTGGGAATTCAGAAGAAGATATTACAGCTGAATATGTGGAAGTGAGTCCTAACAAACAGAGTAAATCAAAGGAGGTTAAGCTTAAATCTTGTCTTGTTGTAACTGGAGACTCTTTAGTCAGGAATATGAAGAATTCAATTGTGTACTGTAATCCAGGGCTCCAGGTTAATGAACGTACATGCAAGTTGATGATGTAAAAGGAGCACCAGATACTGTAGTGGTTCATGTGGGAATGAATAATATTGACAGCTCTCCAACTCTAACATACATAACGGAATACATGAAACAGCTTGTAGGGAAAACGAAGGATAAACTCGTAGGCATGTAAGTGTTCATAAGTCGAGTGATATTCACTGTCAGGAATGTAACAAAGTATGTGAAGAAAGAGGTAGTCTCCGAAAGCACATAATGCCTCACACTAGAGACAGTCCATTCCGCTGTAAAGAATGCAATGAAGAGTATACAACTAACAGTAAACTCCGAACACATGACGTTATACACACTGATTTGAGGCAATTCCAGTGCAAGGAATGCAATATATCATTTGCTCAGTGAGGTAATTACAAAAACACCTGTTTCTTCATAATGGAGAAAGACCATTTCAGTGTCAGGAATGCAATTAAATGTTTATTCAAGGCCTGTCTCTCAAGCAACACGCCATGATACATACCAGAGAGAGACCTCTCTATTGTAAAGAATGCAATAAAGCATTTAAAATTAAGGGTATTCTCCGACAACACGCAGGTATACATACTGGAGAAAAGCCACACCACTGCGTGAATTGCAAAAAGACGTTTTCTCTACTTGGTAATCTTCACACCCAGATGCTTTTTCATAAAGGGGAAAGGCCCCTTCAGTGTCAGGACTGCGGAACGCTAGCGCTGTGCCACGTCCTGGGAGCCATCTGGTGGCGAATGAACGTACCATTTCCACTTCTATTATGTCTAAATTTAAGGAGTCATTGTTTAAGAGGCCTTTCTCGAGATTTCTTCTGATGACGCAGAACATAGTTCTTATTTTCTTGACATGGCATAAGCTCAAAAGCCTACAGTATACAGAATCATGTCTAAAAATATCAAGTGTTTTGACATAAAACATCAACTTAAGCTAAAGATCTCTTCATACAAGTTCAGATAAAAGACTGAAATTAAAATCTGTTGCTACTATAAACTTACAACTCCACTACACTGAAAAAGTAGGTTAAGTACAATAGGCATCAAACAAAGAATAGAAAATGGGAGGGAAGTACAGTGTCAGTTTGTATTCTGGGTAGGATGAGTTGAGCAGGGTTGCCAACCCACATGCTTGCTGGCATACATCTTTACCCATTATGGAGCCCACATACTAAACAAAATTCCTGACATGCATTTATATTATTTAGAGTATGATTTAAAATATCATTATTCTTTTTAATATTTAAAACTGAATGAAAAATAAAGCACTTTTACTAAGCTTTTCTTTTAATGTCCTTTTGATTGAATATATTTTGTTACCTTTTGAGTTCTGGCATACACATATTTCAATTAATATGCATATAGCCTATTCTTACTACAAAAGTAGCTTTTCCCTCCCACATTTTTGTTGCTCATTTCCAGTACCATAATAAAACTCGACCTTCTCAATATCTTGGTATTTCTTAAACATTTAAAACACAAAACCACCAAAAGGTTTTATCCAATACTTTACTTTAGTTTAAGGAAAAAACACACTTTAAGAACTAAGACCAGGTTACAGTGCCAAAACATAAATACCCAAAAATACCCGGATGTCCATTTTCCTTTTTTTAGTTTTGAAGGATCAATATTGTTCCTGATTTCAATTTAAAGCATCAAATACCTGTGTTTCAGTCTTTGTTTGTCCAACACTTTATCAACACATCAAAAAGTGTTGTACAAAGCTCAAAAACTGAAAATCCATTTCCATAGTAACAGGAAGTCCTACCTACAAATCTCTAACATTAGATGGCTACAATGAAATTACATCAATAAGTCCTGCAGAGACAATCTGCTACCTCAGAGTACACTTCCCCCATTTACACCAGTATACCTCGTGTCTCTTGAAAAGTGTAATATAGGAGTAATACCGAACCACAATACTCAATGCAATGGTACGAGTAAAATGCTTTAAATGGCACTGACATACTGTCTGTAGTTTTGTATAAAATACAGAGGTATACAAGTGTCCTTTTCTACCGATAAATAATGGATATCTTCGTATGTCAAACATTTGGCAATCTACATCAAATGTTTAACACCTCTACATGACTTAATCAAGTATAAATGATTGAAGTATGCTGACCAGCAGCATTTGAAAGTTTAGATGTACAGTCTCTCAAAAAAAGAAAAAAGTACATGGTATTTTATGTTTCTCGCATTTATAATTTTATCAGACTTACTGGTTTGGATACAAATCCTGTGGATACCATCAACAAACACTATATCTATAGGTTCAAACAGTTTCTGATACAATAAGCATTCCTTTATTATTTTGAGTGACTGTACATTCTTATCATCAAACATAAACCAACAATCTATGAAATGTACCATAGCAAAATTAAAAATTCTATATTTAAAGAATATGAAATGAATAGGACTCTATTTATTATAGTATCTAGACCACAGAAAACTAAAATTTCATAAAAACTGTAACATCAAAGTCTGTTTTTGTTTCAATAGACAAAAAAATTATTCAATCTTTACTCAAAAGCTATAGTAAATTTATTTCATAAATTCTTAGTTTTGGAAAATTACAACATGTATCTATACAGGATGTAACAATAAGATACGGCCAAATTTTCAGGGCACATTCTTCACGCGTAGAAGAAGAAAATATATTACATGGACAGGAGTCTGGAAACGTTTTATTTCCATGTTAGACCTCATTTTCTACAACTCTACACGGTACATTTATCATGGGAAACACACAGGAACAAAACGTACCACCATACCACGTAAAACTCTTTCCTACATGAAATGTTCAAACTGCCCTCGTTAGCATTGATACATGCATCAACACGCTATCACAATGAATCCCGAATGTGCTCATGGCAGGTTGATAAATGTTTGCTGGTACGTTTTATTCTTGTATGTTTCCCATGATAAACATACTAGGTAGAGTTGTAGAAAATGAGTTCTAACATGGAAGAAAAGGCCCTGTCTATACACTCCTGGTTTCTATCGGCTAATATTTCAACCCTAAGAGGAAACATATGGTCACAAAGGCGCGTAATTTAAAATTCCATTTCCAGACTCATGTCTTTTCTTCTATGTGTGAGGAATCTGTCTTGTAAGTTTGGCCGTACCTTACAGTTACATCCTGTATATCCAACAATGGCCATACATTGTTGTATGTCCTCCGCTCTCTTCGCTCAGCGCCAGCCAGCCGCACGCACGCAAGCGTGGATCATTCGAGACTCGACGCGCAGTCTTCAGTGCGCGTGTCTGTTATGTCGTGTGCAGTATATAAGGAGCTCCCTGTCTGTCACTCACGAGTTTTCTCCCCAGTGTCCTGCTCCAGAATACACTGAACGTCGAACACGGAGGCTACTCCTCTTAAAAATGTGTCTCGAGCAGGTGGACGAAATTCTGGTAGTATGAGGTTTCACCTCCGGTCACTACTCCACTTTCCCGTTCCTTCATCCATGTCGAGCCCCGATGTTGTATGCCACACATCCCCAAGTTCACTCAAGCTCTGACACACACATTAGATTCTCTAATTGTGAACACAGCTTTCATTTAGTACAGGCTTATGAACTCAGACACTTCAAGTTAGAAGGAACTCTCTTAGCTAATCTATGCTAGTGCAAATGATAGTTTTCAACTATCACGAACTATATCTTTCCCAAGAACTATCTTTTCAAGATAGCAGTGAGTGTAATTACATTCAGAGTGTACATAGTGTACAGAAACAGAAACTCTCTCAAGATTAATCACCTACTTTGCTACAAGACAATTTTATGTTTTATTCCTGTACATATTGTAGAATTCTGTGTGAAGCAAATAAATAAGTTGTGTTCTTGTAAACCTTATCTTGTTTAAAACACAACTCATTGGCGACGAGGTAAAAAAAAAACTACGTGCCATCTGCCACCAACACATTGGCGACGAAGTCAAACAGTGGTCAGTGTGTCGCCCACTCATTCGAAACGAGGTACAAAACTGATTACATTCTGTCGTCCACTCATTCGCGACAGGGCAACAAACTCTCACAGGATATCGTCCACTCATTGGCACAGTGACACTATACTCTGTAACTATCACCAATCCACATTGGAACCTGTACGGCCTCTACCAGCAGTTAGCCTTTTCTACAGTGCAACTATTAGCCTCCTTCGAACTACGGACAGTCAGCCAATATTCCAAGGCTCTCTCTCGCTCGCAGCACCTGTTCGGCACGCTTCAGCTTGCTTGCTCTCTCACACACTACCAGCTGTTCCGGTGAAGGTCTCACCTACAGCCAGCTTAGTACACGCTGCTAGCCAAGTTCTTTTCTCGCACGCATCTCAACATGGCTACAGCCGAGCAGCTAGCTGCCGTATTGCAAGCTCTACAGCAGCAACAACAACAATTCATGCAGCAACAACAAGCGGCATTGCTCACAGCTATGCAAACTCTTTCTGTTTCTACACAGCCCTCAGCAATTCCTCCATTCCCTGCTTTTGATCCGGCTAAGGAAGAATGGTCAGTCTATTTCGCCCGCCTACAGCAACATTTCATATGCCATTCCGTCACTGATGACAAGCGCCAACGTGCACTATTTCTCAGTTCGGTTGGCAATGCTAAGTGCGAATTACTACAAAAATTAAGTCCAGAGGAGCAACTCTCTGAAGTGCCGTTCGCACAGCTCTTGGCCCGTATCACTGAACACTATGCTAAAGCCCCACACATAGTGGCCGCTCGCTACAAATTTTTTCAGAGCAGGAAGCAACTGCATCAGACTCATGCTGAATGGATAGCGGAATTGCGAGGTCTAGCTAAACCCTGCCAGTTTATATGTTCCAAGGACGGTTGTGGTACGCCCTATACCAATTCCCTCATTCGGGATATGGTCATTCTGCATACTCCTGAGGACAAAGTTCGTTTTAACGCTGTCAAGAAGAGTAACCCTTCTTTAAAAGACGTCCAGCGTATTGCTACGGTATACGAACTTACTACCAAGACTGCGGCAGAAATAGCTTCTAAACACGAAGTCGCTCAAGTCTCTACTCCAGCCCGCCAGGCCTCTGCTACCTTGAACCGCGCAGCCAAGTCGATCTCTGCCAAGCATTCTCGCCCGGTTCCCTCTCGTTCTTCTCCAAGGAAGCCCTCTTCTAAGAGCAAGCCGCAACTCCTGCCTTCCTGCAGAGGATGTTTCAAACATCATGAACGTCGTGCCTGTCGTTTTTTCAAAGCCACTTGTGAACGATGTAATAAAGTAGGACACATCAAGACTGTATGTCAGAGTTCGCTCCGCCCTGCTAAGACTCCTGCAGCGTGCCCGAAGCATATACAGCCCCGACAGGACATGGAAGTTGATCAGATAAATCTTATTCTTCCCACCAAGAATTCTCACAAGATAATCGTTCCTCTATCATTCTCTGATCGCTCTGTCGATTTTCAGTTAGACACTGGATCACCTGTCTCTATCATTAACCTGGCTACATATCACGACTTAGGTTCACCTTCATGCTCTCCAGCTGACATCCAGCTTGTTACATTTAACAAACGGAAGATTGACATTAAAGGCCAAATCACGCTTCCCGCCAGTTATAAAGGAATTCGGAAGGTCATTCCACTACTCGTAGTCAACAACTACACCGCATCGAACATTATGGGCATGGATATCTTTAATTTATTCGGCTTCCAGATTCATGACAACATCAACGTAGTATCCACGTTGCAACCTACTTCTGATATTACGGCTCTCCTCGAGCAGTTTTTTGAAGTCTTCGACTCTACGCTCGGAACCGCCAAAAACTATACAGCTCACATACAGCTGAAATCGGGAGCTAAGCCGCGCTTTTTCAAAGCATGTCCAGTACCCCTGGCACTTCAAGACCAGGTCACTAAGGAGTTAGAAAGATGGGTAGAAGCTGGAATAGTGGTACCAGTCAATTCCAGTCAATGGGCCACTCCACTAGTTGTAATCAAGAAACCTGATGGCAATGTACGACTTTGTGGTGATTTCCGATCTACGATCAACGCACAAATCGACACAGATATATTTCCAATTCCCCGTCCAGAGGACTTATTCCGTCGTCTAGCTGGCGGACAATTCTTCTCTAGAGTGGATCTTAAAGAAGCCTATCTACAGCTACTTTTAGACGAAGAATCCAAGCAATTTCTCACACTCAACACTCGTATCGGACTGCTCCAGCTCCAGCATCTCCCGTTCGGCGTCTCTTCCTCAGCTGCTATTTTTCAGCGCTATTTAGCTCAACTCACCGCCTCCATTCCCGGTTGTGCTAACTACCTTGATGATATTATTGTGACCGGCGCAGATCATCAAGAACATCTCCATAATCTGTGCATCCTTCTCACGAAGTTGAAAGACAATGGCCTACGAGCGAATCTCGCTAAATGCACTTTCTTTCAGCCGCAAGTTCACTACCTGGGACACATCCTCGATAAAAACGGCAATCAACCTAGTGAACGGAATGTCTCGGCGATTGTAAACATGCCTGTACCACAGAACATCAAGCAGCTCCAATCCTTCCTAGGCAAAGCGAACTACTATAACAAGTTCATTCCCCGCTTCGCTTCAGTTGCAGTTCCATTAAACGCCTTACGCAAAAAAGGCGTTAAATTTCAGTGGTCTCCGCAATGCCAACAGGCCTGGCAAACGATCAACAAAGCCCTTGTTCAAGCTGTTAAACTCACTCATTTTCAGCCTGGCAAGCTCATCACGCTAGCTACTGACGCATAAGATTACGGCGTCGGCGCCGTTCTCTCCCAGAAGGATCGTCACGGACAAGAACGCCCCATCGCCTTTGCTTCAAAGACACTTAATGAGCATCAACGTCGGTACTCCCAGATAGAAAAAGAAGCTTTAGCAATCATCTTTGGTATTCGCCATTTCAATGAATATCTCTATGGCAACCATTTCCTGATCATTACTGATCACAAGCCTCTAGTACACTTATTCCATCCCGGTAATATAATCCCTGAGCATTCCCTCAGAAAGCTTCAAAGATGGTCCATGTTCCTTTCTGATTATTCCTATCAGATCGCCTATCGTGCCACATCCCAGCATTGTAATGCTGATGCCCTCTCTCGCTTACCAGTCGGTCCTGATACCGCCTTCGATTCTCA
Source organism: Anabrus simplex (assembly GCF_040414725.1). Taxonomy (NCBI): domain Eukaryota; kingdom Metazoa; phylum Arthropoda; class Insecta; order Orthoptera; family Tettigoniidae; genus Anabrus; species Anabrus simplex. The sequence continues at coordinate 978,158,912 of NC_090266.1, forward strand.
AGAATCCGAATGTCTTCAGTTAGACATAGAACTCGAAGACACCGTATCCACCTTTCCTATTGACGCTACCTGCATTGCTAAAGCTACGGATAAGGACAGTACACTGGCTACGGTACGTACTTAGATCCGCAATGGTCGGCCCCTTTAGAACAAACTTCCTGCCCACGTTGCGCCTTATCATCGTATTCAGCATCGTCTTACGACTCGTGCCGGAGTTATACTCCTCGAAACCGACACCACCTTCCGAGTGGTTATCCCACCTAGTCTACAGACACAAGTTCTCGACTTGTTACACCAAAGTCATTGGGGTATATCCCGCACTAAGCAACTGGCACGTCAACACTGCTACTGGCCTGGTATTGATGCCGCCATCGAAAAGCTCATCCGCCAATGATCTAGCTTCATGGCCTCCTGCTACTTCTCCATGGGAACGAGTTCACATCGATTTCGAAGGTCCTTTCCTCAATTCCATGTGGCTCATCGTCATAGATTCTCTATCGAACTTTCCCTATGTAGTGGATATGCATTCGACTACTATTACAGAAGCTACCATTCGTGCTCTTCAGAAAATATTTACAACTGAAGGCTTACCTCAAGTCCTAATTTCTGACAATGGACCGCAATTTACAGCTACTGCTTTTAAGAACTTCTGTACATATAATGGCATTCGCCATATCCTAGCACCGCCTTTTCACCCTCAATCTAATGGTGAAGCTGAACGCTTTGTATAAACTTTTAAGAAAAGTATGAAAAAAGCTGTCTCTTCAGGCTTAACTAAAGACCAAGCATTGTTACAACTCTTAAGCAACTACAGAACTCTGCCCGGTGCTGATAATGTCACTCCCGCACAAAAGCTCCATGGACGACCTCACAGAACTTTACTTTCTCTGTTGCAGCCTCTTCCGGCCCAGCCTAAGACCTCGCCAACAAAGTTCACCGTCAACGACAGGGTCTACATAAGGACACTCAAGTCAAACCCGCTCTGGTTACCTGGTTTCATCCGCAGATCTTTGGGCCATCGTCTCTACGAGATTCAGACTGCTGAGAAACGCATTTGCCGCCACCAGGACCAGATACGCCTGCGCTACCATCCATATCCGGCTATTGATTCTCTTGTTAAGCCAGATAAATCTATTGCTGAACGAGCTTTAGACCATTTAATAACCATGGGTTCCTTTCAGGACGATGCAGCGCCACTCCGCCCAGTCACAGCTCCGGACAATACAACAGAGACGTCAGAAGCTCCTGCCCAGCATCGTAGCCGCCGCCAGCGCCGCCGCCACTTCACACCGTATCGGCGTATTTAGGAGGGGAGGGTGTTGTATGTCCTCCGCTCTCTTCGCTCAGCACCAGCCAGCCGCATGCACGCAAGCGTGGATCATTCGAGACTCGACGCGCAGTCTTCAGTGCGCGTGTCTGTTACGTCGTGTGCAGTGTATAAGGAGCTCCCTGTCTGTCACTCATGAGTTTTCTCCCCAGTGTCCTGCTCCAGAATACACTGAACGTCGAACACGGAGGCTACTCCTCTTAAAAATGTGTCTCGACCAGGTGGACGGAATTCTGGTAGTATGAGGTTTCACCTCAGGTCACTACTCCACTTTCCCGTTCCTTCATCCATGTCGAGCCCCGATGTTGTATGCCACACATCCCCAAGCTCACTCAAGCTCCGACACACACATTAGATTCTCTAATTGTGAACATAGCTTTCATTTAGTACAAGCTTATGAACTCAGACACTTCAAGTTAGAAGGAACTCTCTTAGCTAATCTATGCTAGTGCAAATGATAGTTTTCAACTATCACGAACTATATCTTTCCCAAGAACTATCTTTTCAAGATAGCAGTGAGTGTAAATACATTCAGAGTGCACATAGTGTATAGAAACAGAAACTCTCTCAAGATTAATCATCTACTTTGCTTCAAGACAATTTTATGTTTTATTCCTGTACATACTGTAGAATTCTGTGTGAAGCAAATAAATAAGTTGTGTTCTTGTAAACCTTATCTTGTTTACAACATACATAGCCATTATTATAAAAGTATACCTGATCACCAAAGAAGGTTTCACTCTGTGTACTTGAGGTCATCCAACGCTGATAGAGAGAAAGGTTCGCAGGCGTAGGTTTAATGAGGTAAAATATTTTTTCACCCTATAACACAGAAAGCTATACATGAATATCTAAAATTAGAGCATACAATAATATCTGAAAACAAGAATTACAGAATTACCTTCAGTATATGGTACCAAACAGAAGAACCACCAAAATCCACATGAAAATCAGTGTATGAGTCCTGCACTCCCATGAGACAGTATTTCTGAACTTCAGGTTTCTGGAATTCAGCATCCTCCGGCAGGCTTTTAGGCCAAACATAGTTGACCCAATCAAGAGTACGAGCTATCAGTGGTGCTTCAACCAAGGGCGCCAATCTGAAATGGAAATCATGAAATATAAAAGTACACAGTTAATGTACTCTACTCAAATCCACAGAAGTGAATGATGATGATGATGATAACGAGTATTCAACTACCGTATGCAGGCATTTTAACCTTAGCCAAGCGTTACACGTCTTTATCCGGAACCTGTGTACTCCAGCGAACGATAGGCATATTTACCCGAAATTTTGAATTCCGCGCTTTTGCGACCGTATGTTTCCTCTTAGGGTTGAAGTATTAGCCGATAGATGCCAGGAGCGTATAGACAGGGCCTTTATTTAGGCTAAACACAGGGATTTGGAATTCTAAAAAAAGAAGGTGTTTGTTCCGAAGCGCAGTTTCCATGCTGGTGTACTTCATGTAAGTTTGTTGACGTGAAAGTTTGTGTTTTGCCTTTTCTAAATGTTATGTCATGGAAATATATTCAAAACGAGAGTGAAAGAGAGTCACAATTATTAAATAGTGATGATGAATACCCGGAAATGAGTGATAATGAGAGGGAAAGCGAGGAAAGTGAAATTGTTGCAAGTGAGTGCGAAAATAACCTAAGTGACAGAGCAGACACATACGATGAGGAAGTAGTTCTCACCGGTGGGATTAATCAACATGATTTGATAGAAAGTAATAAATTTAGGAAGCAGCCTGTTCTCTCTTTAGTCCACGGCAGGGTTGCTGTTAAGGAGAGAATTGCAGATGAGATTAGGTGAAGAAGAAAAGCTGTTGGACACCCTCAGGAGAGGCTTCAAGGACGCCATTTCATGGCTTGCAGAGAGAAAAGGGGTTCTGTAGCCTGTGTTGTCTGTAAGGCCCAAAAAGTAAGAAAAGAAACTACTTATTATTGTAAAACTTGCACAGCAAAGCCATTCTTACACCCTGATACATGCTTTGAAATGTATCACACAAGTGAAAGTTTCTAAACTGTTAGGGAAGACTCAACCTCATGTGTATAAAATTGTATCAAATACTAGTTAGACTGTTACTGAACAAGTTTATTAGTGAATCTGCCGGTTCAATATTTATAGCAGCAGTCATAGTGAATTATGAAGTAGGGTAGAAAGTGAATTACAGCTCAGTTAGTCGTTTAGTGATCTTAATCGAGCCTACTTTGTGGTGTGCCTTTTGCCATTTTTGCACCAAAATCAGCAATTAAGGATTTATTTTTTCAAGATTATATGGATACCTACAGGCTGACCTGACAGTACTTACATATTTGCATTTTTATATGTGTTAAAAATAAAAATATTTTTACAGAAAATAATTACACCCACGAGCAAAACCTTCCCACTTCCCAGGGGTTAATCTGACATCACTTGGCTGCCTGCTTATTGATTCTGACATTCTGTTTTACTCTAGGTCTACTGGATGGCAGAGTAAACTGGATATCTCTTGGGTGTCTTCAGCCGAATTTTAATGAATTTTGTCGGGTAAACACAAAACGTGTCACCAAAGATCTTTCCTGTGCCAACATCATTTGACAATGAGTGTCGAATGGACTTTTACCTGCCCTTCAAAAATCCAACTACCTACCTCTGCCAGGTTTGAATCTGCATTCTTGGGATCCAAAGGCCAAAACTCTACCATTGAACAACAGAGGGAGCTTACACATTATTTTTCAACACATCATGTGGAAGATACTTTATACTGGTCATGACCACAGTCTAGCCTGAGCAAGCGACAAGTGCAGACGTGCAGGTAGTGCGAGAAAAAAGTGCTGGAGGGGAGTGCAAGTGTGAAGTGAAGAGTGTTGGGAAGATGATTGGTGTTTAACAATAAAGGACAGTTATAAGAAGATGGCAGGGGAGAAAGAGGAAAGAAGTGAAAAGTGCAGGTAACATGATGGAAATGGGAATGAAGGTAGTGATTATGCTGATAGCAGCGGTGATTTTAGTATTGCTATGTATCGGCAGTGTGCAATTGAACCCCGGGCCGATTTCCAGTGGAAGCATGGGCTGGGAAGAAGTGGAAGTAATTAGGAAGGTGGTAAAAGAGGTGATAGAAGAAGTTGGCCAGGTTGAGCAAATTAAAAATATGATGCAGGAGCAATCGAAGGAGCACGAGGATATGAAGAAATGGCTACAGGAAAAAGCAGTCAATATAACAGCGAAGGTGAGAAATAACGGGGAAGAAATTGCAGTTCCAAGAAAGAGAATACGAAGTTTAGAAAAGGAGGTGGTCAGATTGGAGAGAGAGAGAGAGAGAGAGAGAGAGAGAGAGAGAGTAGCCTACGGCCAGGAGAGGATGAAAAAATGTTTATTCTTATATGGGGTGCAGGAAGAAGGGGTAGAAACGAAAATAGAGACTATATATAAAGTTGTGGAAGTCATACAAAATAGGATTAAGATTAATTTTAGTTGGCGGACAACGTGGAAATAGTAGGTAAAGTCCAACTGAAATCTACCCTAATTATAATCATTATAAAATATCAAAGCCATTTTGACAGTGCTGATGTAATTATTTTATTATTATTATTATTATTATTATTATTATTATTATTATTATTATTATTATTATTGATATATACAGTCATATCAGCACACACGTTATTAAAACATAACCGGTTTTCGGACACTAAGGTCCATCATCAGTGTTAATATTTAAATTTAATTTCACATAAGTGTGTCATCAAAATGAGTTAAAATGAGTTTAAATTTGTAGCCCTGTTGACATCAACTGTAAAATGAGAAAAAAGAAAACAAGTGTAAAATTATGAAATCAATAAATGTAAACTTACAATGTTGTAAAATTTATGGACATACCATGGTAAGGCTGGCTTTCTTTCGTGCTCAGGCTGTTGGTCGAGTACTAACAAGCATTCAGCTTTAACTACGGAACCGCACTGCAAGCACATGATGTTGCGTCACCTCAAGGTTACGTAGGAAGCACCTGATGTTATGTCAACTCAAGATTGTTAACAAGATGTTGCTTGCGACTGTTTCATTTAAAATTTTATCTGGTTCCCTTGTTTGCACTAAAAATATCTCAATGTTTTCACGTGTATTTAATTCAAATCCATAATTACCCTTAAAAATTAACTTCATGTCCTTTTCGATCCCTAAAAAGCTATGGTTATTGTTATAAATGTGTTCCGCAAAAGCTGAATACTTGTTGTACTTTATTGCCTTAAAATGTTCTTGATATCTTTGATTTAAGGTTCGCCCGGTTCTTCCTATATAAAACTTTTTACAGTCGTCACAAGTGAGCCTGTATACTCCCGAATTAGTATATATATCTTTTTTATTGACACTGTGTGCATTATATATATGTTCTGATATTTTATTTCTGGTTCGGAAAGCTGTTTTCAGTTGAATTTTCTTAAATATATTCGCGATTTTAAAAACTTGACTTCCAAAACATGTAAATGTCACAAATTTATTACACGTTCATGGATTTTCTTTCTTTTCTCATGGTTTTTCTTTTTTTCTCCATTTTCTTTCTTACGTATAATATTGTCTATCATTTCTGGGTTGTAGCCATTTGCTTTAGCAATTTGTTTTATTATTCTAATTTCTTTCAGTTTGTTTTCATTACTCAAGGGAAGGTTTAGTAATCTACTAATGTAGCTGTTTTAAGCTGATTGTGAGTTCCTGGGTGGTTGGAATCTTTGATGGTAGTGATGTTTAATTTAATGTTGCTGTCAAGCACGTTCAAACAACCCAGAAATGTTTCGGGAGTAATGAGGTCTCCATTTAAAAATACTACCGTGTCGTCAACAAAACGGACCCATAATTTTATTTCTTTCTGGGGCAGAAACATTAAACAGCAACATTAAATTCACTATGGAGAAAGAAATCGATAAAAAGTTAAATTTCTTGGACCTCACATTAACAAAAACCAACAATAGGATAGATTTCGATATTTTTAGGAAACCCACACAGGCCATCACTACCATCAAAGATTCCAACCACCCAGGAACTCACAAACAATCAGCTTAAAACAGCTACATTAGTAGATTACTAAAACTTCCCTTGAGTAATGAAAACAAACTGAAAGAAATTAGAATAATAAAACAAATTGCTAAAGCAAATGGCTACAACCCAGAAATGATAGACAATATTATACGTAAAAAAGAAAATGGAGAAAAAAAGAAAAACCATGAGAAAAGAAAGAAAATCCATGAACGTGTAATAAATTTGTGACATTTACATATTTTGGAAGTCAAGTTTTTAAAATCGCGAATATATTTAAGAAAATTCAACTGAAAACAGCTTTCCGAACCAGAAATAAAATATCAGAACATATATATAATGCACACAGTGTCAATAAAAAATATATATACACTAATTCGGGAGTATACAGGCTCACTTGTGACGACTGTAAAAAGTTTTATATAGGAAGAACCGGGCGAACCTTAAATCAAAGATATCAAGAACATTTTAAGGCAATAAAGTACAACAAGTATTCAGCTTTTGCGGAACACATTTATAACAATAACCATAGCTTTTTAGGGATCGAAAAGGACATGAAGTTAATTTTTAAGGGTAATTATGGATTTGAATTAAATACACGTGAAAACATTGAGATATTTTTAGTGCAAACAAGGGAACCAGATAAAATTTTAAATGAAACAGTCGCAAGCAACATCTTCTTTACAATCTTGAGTTGACGTAACATCAGGTGCTTCCTACGTAACCTTGAGGTGACGCAACATCATGTGCTTGCAGTGCGGTTCCGTAGTTAAAGCTGAACGCTTGTTAGTACTCGACCAACAGCCTGAGCATGAAGGAAAGCCAGCCTTATGTCCATAAATTTTACACTTGTTTTCTTTTTTCTCATTTTACAGTTGATGTCAACAGGGCTACAAATTTAAACTCATTTTAACCCATTTTGACGACACACTTATGTGAAATTAAATTTAAATATTAACACTGATGATGGACCTTAGTGTCCGAAAACCGGTTATGTTTTAATAACGTGTGTGCTGATACGACTGTATATATCAATAATAATAATAATAATAATAATAAAATCTACCCTAATGTCGGAGATAATTTTAAGACATTCAAGCATCTGAGGATACTGAGGAAACATCATGGTTCTAAATGGTTTTACAAGTAGTAAAAATAAAGAAGGTAATGGGGAAGGTAGAAGGGGTAAGTTATAACTAGACTTGAAGGTAGGATTTGTAAATATTGAAGGTTTACTAAGTAAAATAAGTAATACTGAGGTGATAAAGGTGGTCGAAAGTTTCGACATCATTGCTCTTCTTCTTCTTCTTCTTCTTCTTCTTCTTTTATGACCACATAGGATCACTTTAGTCAGTCCGTCGTTCAGGTCTCTTTGAAGGGATTGTTCGGGCCTTGCGGTCCTCCCAGTACTTCTTCAGACGCTCCGATCTTCGTGCCCTTTCCTCAGTTGAAAATGTGCGTGTTGTTGGTTTGTTTTGTGTAAGGGTAAAGCGGAGGTTTGTATTCTTGAGTTTTGTATTCAATTTTATCTTATTTTTGGTGTCTTCTGTTGTAAGGCCTATTTCCTTCAGATCCTCTCTTACTTCTCTGATCCATTTACATCCTGTTGTGGTATTTTTTGAGACGAGATTGTGTTGTACTAGTTGTTTCAGAAGTCTCGAGTCCTGCATCCTCATGATATGTCCAAAGAATCCCAGTCTCCTCTTACGCATAGTATCTGTAATGGGTTCTAGCTCTTTGTACACGACTTTGTTAGGTATTAACCGCCACTGTCCATCTTTCTGATATTTTTTGTTGATACAGGTTCTTCCAATCCTCCTTTCAATTTTCTGAAGTCTGTCAGTCTTTGATACGGATACGGTGGGCTGCCACCTGAAAGATACCGTGAAGTCGGAGGCACGGAAATACCCCAGTACTACATCATTGCTCTATTGGAGACTTGGTTACCAATAGGAAAAGAGGTAACCTGGGGTGGTTGTATTGCCAAATGCAAATCAATAAAGAAAAAAGTAATAATGGGCGATCGCCAGGGGGAATAGTGGTGCTGATCAAAGAAGAGATCGAGGAACTAGTAGAAGAAGTTAGGGGTGAAATGGGAAAAGTTGTCTGGTTGAGATTGAACTTAGGGAGGGAAAAGGGTAGAGAAAGAAAGGTATGTATAGCATATGCATACTGCCACCCCAAGGGATCTCCATATGCTAACGATAAATTCTTCGAAGGCTACCTTAGAAACCAGTATTATAATCGGGAAGTACGAAGAGGATGGAGTGATATTACTTGGTGACTGCAATGCTAGAATAGGGATACAAAGCCCAATGTTTAGCAAAGATGATGAAACAGTCAGAAGGGTAGAAGGGAAAAGCATGGATAAGGAATTAAACAGCCATGGAGGAAGTCTCCTGGAATTTTGTGAGGCAGGAAAATTCTATATTCTAAATGGTTTTTGATTTGGGGACCGAGAAGGTAAATTAATAATAATGCTATTTGCTTTACGTCCCACTAACTACTCTTTTACGGTTTTCGGAGACGGCGAGGTCCCGGAATTTTGTCCCGCAGGAGTTCTTTTACGTGCCAGTAAATCTACCGACATGAGGCTTGATATATTTGAGCACCTTCAAATACCACCAGAATGAGCCAGGATGGAACCTGCCATGTTGGGGTCAGAAGGCCAGCACCTCAACCGTCTGAGCCACTCAGCCCGGCGAGAAGGTAAATTGACATACATTACGGCACAAGGGGAAGTTAAATTAATAAACTTCATTGTTTGTCCCAGTTCTGTGCTTCATTGCGCTTCGCGTAGACAGCGACCTTTTGAGGTCCGCACTGAACTGGGAACGTTGTTCTTGATAACATATCAAAGGACTTAGTGTTCGTTTCCACATCATTAGGATTGCTCCCTTAAAGGGACACTGTAGTATTTATTGAATTATTTCTACTACAATACTACGTGAAGTTTTAAGAAGTGTGATAAATTAAGCACATAGTGTTTCAAGACTATTCTATTTTATAATTTGTTGTTCTTTTTTAAATCCACTTTATATCATAAGTGAGCAAACCGGTTTGCATATAATTTTATCAGTTTATCGCATAAGACTCGCAAGTCTTTGACTTGTTTAAAATATTAACTTAGAGACAGTATATTTTTAACAGAGTTTCATGTTGTTAATATGGTTTTAAATTGTAATGAATTTGACGTTGATAAACTTATATGATTGTCAAATTTCTACAAACTTCTATCAGCTGATTACGCAGTAGGGCGTCGAAACTAGTACTGATGGAAAAATATATGTTGTAATTATATCTACGCAACAATTTTTATGTACTGAATAAGGAGGACCCAAAATTATAATAAAAAGTTGTAACAAGGGGGAAGTGCAACTGTGTACAGAAGATATGCTAGAAAAATCGTAAGTATGGAGAACGAAGATTGGATCGAGTAACACCATGCTCCGGTAGGGGTGTGGCTTGAAAGAAGTGGAGAGGAAGAAAGGGAGGGAGTCAAAACGAGGGCAGTAGAACGGGGTAAGAGATATAATAAATATAGATGGGCGGAGAATTCACAAAGAGAACTTGAGGGCCTTATGAAGAATGAGATAGAATTAATCAGATGTGGATGGGAAGTAGCCCTGAAGGAATCGACAGGGCCTTGGACCTAATTGAATACCCTATAAGGAGGGTGGCAAGGCTAGAGCAAGGACATAAAGAAGTAACTGTAGAGGGAGTGGATGGTACAATAAGGAGTGTGAGGTATTGAGGTGCGCAGTAATGAAGGCCTTGAAAAAGTATAGATTAAGAGAAGGTAAGGATGAAAGAGAATCTTTTTGTAGATTAAGAAAGGAGCATAAAAGGAAAATCGCCGAGAGGAAAAAGGCATGGTCAATGGATCAAGTGGAGTTAATGGATAAAGAATGCATGTTAAATCAGGTGGAGAGAGTATGGGAAGGCGGGATCATTTGTCCAACATACGAAAAGAAACAAATACTTGCCGGGCAACTACCGGGGATGATGCTACTTGACTCACTGAGAAAGTTTTATACAGGGGTTTTGGCAAATAGCTTAACGACCTGGGCTGAAGAACATTCAATAATATTAATGTTACAGGGATGTTTTCAAAACGGAAGGAGGACTACAGAAAACATCATGATGGTGAAGATGATGATAGACAAATACTTGAGTAGCAAAAAAGGCGGTGTGTACTTGGCGGCCATAGATTTCGAAAAAAGCATTTATGCCTATCATAGCTTGTTCATTACTTATAACTGTAGATTAGATTTATTCCCAGGGCTAACGGCTCTCTGGAAGTGAGTTGAACATGGGCCATTTGTTCCAAATACTATATTGTTTCAGAAATTAGGCAGGTTCGGAGTCTCTAGGAAGATGATTTGGGCGAACGAGGCGATATACCAAAAGGTATATTGTTGTATCAAGATAGAAAAAAATGAAATTTTTTTTGGTAGTTGCTTTACGTCGCACCGACACAGATAGGTCTTATGGCGACGATGGGACAGGAAAGGGCTAGGAGTGGGAAGGAAGCGGCCGTGGTCTTAATTAAGGTACAGCCCCAGCATTTGCCTGGTGTGAAGATGGGAAACCACGGAAAACCATTTTCAGGGCTGCCGACAGTGGGGTTCGAACCTACTATCTCCCGAATACTGGATACTGATGTAGATGTTGATTCCCATAGGGAATCAGAAATAATTGTTCCGAATGAGTAAATTTATAATACCAATATAAATGGTCCGTTATTGGACATTATAAATTTTCCAGCTAACTCATTCCTGGTTGCCAGCATTTCGCCCCCATGTGCTAGGCTGGACTCATCAGTTGGTACCTAGCACACCTACCAAGACGCTGGACAGTGCATACCGTGGAGGCCACTGCGTAGGCTAAACGCTGGCAACCAGGAATGAGTTAGCTGGAAAATTTATAATGTCCAATAACGGACCATTTATATTGGTATTACTGGATACTGGCCGCACTTAAGCGACTGCAGTTATCGAGCTTGGTAAAAAAAAAAGAAAGAAAAAAGTGAGCCTATAGAGTGTCAGATTGGGTTGAAACAAGGATGTAAATTTTCACCGGTGTTATTTCTGTTATTCATAAATTATATCTTGGAAGGGCACGAGGGAACAAAATGGGCAGTACTGGTAGTACAAAAGATAGAGATCCCAGGAATGATATTCGCAGATGATGTCATTCTTGTGGCCTTAATAGGAGGGTGTCTACAAAACAGTTTAAAGGAGTTGGAGTTCGCAGGGAAGTGGGCTTTAAAAATTAACAGTAATAAGTTGAAGGTGATAACTATTAGGAGAAATAAGGAGAGGAACTGGATACTACAGGGGGAAAGAAAAGAAGAAGTAGATAAAACAGAGTACTTAGGAGTGCTGTTAAATAGAAGAGGAAGGTGGGAAGAACATATTAAGAGGGCAAAATGGAGTGGTGTCGCAGCACTATCTACTGTTAAAATATTAGTGGCACGGGGATAGATTATAAGATTCTGAGATTAGTATTAAAGACATTACTGTTAAGCAGAGCATGATATGGGTCAGAATTATGGGGACTCGATCAGAGAAAGGACACATGAAACCAAATTATTTATAAATTTAGCAAGGTTATTATGTGTCTACCTCAGTGTACAGCGAATATGGGGGCGTTGCTATTTTGCGGAGAATACAAAGACATAGAGTGCATCAGAAGTGTGTTGAACTACTAGATGGGACTGAAACGGGGGGGGGGGGGAGGAGGGGGGGGGGAGGTGGCAGAGTGGTACAGGAGGCATATAAACACCAAGAAAAATATATGTATATAGAGAGTTGGCAGGTAAAAATCAAAAACTATCTTGAAAATGTAGGAATGGATTATATCTGGTTTGAGACATGGAAAGGGAAAGGAAGCAGCAATCAGAGAGCACTGATAGCTAGAATAAAGGATATACAAAGGCAAAAATGGTTGGAAGAATGTAGGAAAAGAGCTTCTCGGAGTTTACTTTATGAGGTAGTCCAGGTCTCCAATATTAGCATAAGATTTGGAGATAGGAGGTGGAGAAAGAGTTTAACTTGGTGGCTCTTGGGGTTACACAAGAATAAGGGTTGGACCAGGAGGAAGGGTAATACACTATGCATTCTATGCGGGAACAGATCAGATGACTTACACCTAGTAGGAGAGGGTGTAGAAACAGGGAAGCTAAGGAAAAAATTCCTAATTGATAAACAAGAAGAAATTTGTAGAATTGGTGATAAACTAAAAGTTATTGCGTGGATCTCCAAAGAATGGAACATCAAGGGTAATCTGAATGTATTTGTAAGTGCCACGAAGAAACTACTGTATGTGAAAGAAAAGTGAGATCAGCATATGGTGGTGAGGCAATAAATGAGTATGTAAACACACAAGTGGAAAGGAATTTAAATGGTAATAAGGACGGTCCTGAGGCAGCAGAAAAGTTAGTGCACTCAGCGGAAAGTGTGATGTTGTCAGAGTTTGCTAGGAGTGGTATTGTAATACCAGACTAGCCAACTCAGGCAAGGAAGATGTGGGTCAATGCCAGGTGTCGCCTGCAGTAGCCGTTTGCCTTAGTTTATCTTTACCTTTTCATGCTACGCAACCTAAACAGGATGTGTAACATTTCTTAGTCTTCTGGTTAGCACCAGGCTCCACCCAGCAGTTATCACTACTGGTAGGAGCTATTATTACTTTTATTCTTATTAGTTGCGCAAGTAGTCTTAGTTTTCCGGTTCATGGTTCTGTCACGAGTTACATCTTCCATATGCTGACAATATCCAACAACATTTCAGCATGATTTAACAAGCACCACGAGAGCATCTCATTTTATTACTTTGATTGATGTTGAAACAACATCTAGCAGTTCTCCGTCAGCTGGTGGTTGTTTACAGCGGCATCCAAAGACTTGCATACGGCTAACACCACTCAAATAGATTTGGTGATGAACTACAGGATCAACATTTCCCAGTTCCCATTTACAATTGAATTAGTAATGATTAGCAGTATTAGAACTAACAGGTCTGTGAATATTAATACATGAAAGTGTCTCGATGATGAGCATACTCAAGATGCAAGAATTTAGAACCTAGTTATTTTCAAATTTACTCATAATTTCATCCCAGTTTTCAATGTCAATTTGTACATATTTGTTTCATTTGTCTTATATCAATTGTGTGAATTTACATTTGTTTAATTATTAGATATTTTACATCAAGGCTGAAGATGGCCAGCCCCAGCCAAAACTAGTCCCTAATTAATGTAATAATTGACAGGTCAAAAAGATATGGGATGATGTGGTGGTTGATGGGATTGCATAGGAATAAGGGTTATCTACAAGGGAGGGACAAGACAGTGTGTATACTTTGCGGGGCAGTGAATGACGATTTTCACTTATTAAGTGACTGTGAAGAAATGAAAAAGATAAGAAATAAATTACTGAGTGCCGAGCATCGGAAACTATTGGGAAGAGGGGATGAGCAATCTATTTTAAGATGGATTATAAAGCAGTGGGAAAGCGGGGGTGAGTTGAACAAGTATTTATGTGCGGTAAAAAAGTCTTGTGAGAACAGAATGAATGAGGGAGAGCTGGAGGGTGAACACGAGGGTATGTGTGTGGAATAGTGATGTATGTCTATGGGAAGAGTGTTTAATAATAGGATGTTATGCAACGGATGGAGATAGTATGATAAAATTTAATGGAAAAGGAAGTATTGGTGCTGAGTACATAGTTAAGCGGGTGGAGTTAGGCAAGTGATATGTGATTTCATGAAGGTAGGGACCTTTTGTTGTGTTATGGCTGGTTGGTATTTGATCGGGAGTGCGGCTGGTTGGTATGTAATTGCCGACTGTCCATGTTTTGGTACAATGAGAGTGACGAAAGTGGATGAGCACATCAAGAACATGTGATATGGGAACCATGAGTCGGGACTGCTACAGCTAACTGTTTTTCATTTTGGTTATTATTTATTCCTATTATTATTATTATTATTATTATTATTATTATTATTATTATTATTATTATTATTAAATTTATTATTATTATCATCTTTTCATTGTGAACACGTATTTGGGGCTGAACGCCTGTTATGTTCAAGAATAAATACTAATACTAATACTAATTAATGTAATTTAGAATATTGCACATTATAGTATTGAAAGGTGGACCATTACGACATTAATTTAATAATTATATTGGGTCACATAGTTAACAGCTTGCATTCAGGGGATAGTGGGTTCGAACCCCACTGTCGGCAGTCTTCAAGATGGTTTCCCATGTTAACACCAGACAAATGGACAGGCTGTACTGTAATTAAGGAAACGGTCGCTTCCTTCCCATTCCTAGCCTTTTCCTATTCCATCATCACCGTAAGACCTATCCGTGTCGATGTGATGTAAAACAATTTTTTTTAAAAGAGCCTTTCTTATTTCCTCTAAGGCATTATTTCTTTTTTCTTACGTTGTTGCAATAATACTCGTGGGTCTTGTCGTAGAGGAAGTTATATTTTTGAACTAAACTGGTAAGTTTCTCAGTGTCCATTATTACTAAGTTGAATAAACTATTACCAAACAAAGTTCCCGACTGCGTGCAGGAAACAGCTGACTTCCCAGCTGAAGATGATACACATTTGCCACCATACGGCCATTCGAAAGATCCAGATCATCTACGAAGTTGCAGGGATGTTAATAATTCTGTTCAATTACACTCTACTAGTCGAAAATGATTCTTGGCAGATTTGGTTCGATTCAACTCGATTAATTCCATTCCACTAGGTGGGAGCAGGGTTTAAATCTCCTCCTTTTCTGTGAAACTTGTGTCAGAACATACTTCTTTAATTACAACTATTTTCTATTGCAGGATCATTTGTTAATAAGAAACCCAAACTATGCTAATAACTTTTAAAACTACAGTACTTGAAGGACACTGTAAACAGTTTCCATGGCATATCAAAATTTTCTTAACTCCATTTCCAAACAGAAGTAACAACATAAAATAGCATGCTTTTTGGGTAACAACTAGACATAAAATAGAAAAACTAGACAGAAGGGTAAAAGACAAAGGCAGTCTAGCATGAGCACAAGTTTACAATTGTGGATTCCATTGTCCCCACACCTCTTCTCCAAAGGAGGTGGAAAGCAAAAACGAGTTTGTTGGGGCCATGAGGAAATAATCTGCAATTTTTACTATGTGAGCCCTAAATACATTCTCTAAGAATCTGTGGCAAAGTGTATGCAATAGTAAAACTTCTGCTATGAGCTTTACGTCGCACCGACACAGATAGGTCTTATGGCGACGATGGGATAGGAAAGGCCTAGGAGTTGGAAGGAAGCGACCGTGGCCTTAATTAAGGTACAGCCCCAGCATTTGCCTGGTGTGAAAATGGGAAACCACGGAAAACCATCTTCAGGGCTGCCGATAGTGGGATTCGAACCTACTATCTCCCGGATGCAAGCTCACAGCCGCGCGCCTCTACACGCACGGCCAACTCGCCCGGTAATAGTAAAACTAAGGGGAGAAAAGAAAGCGTTTCATTTACAAAATCAAATTTCAAACTACATACAAACATACATACATTATCATTATAGACTGTTATGCCTTTCAGCGTTCAGTCTGCGAGCCTCTGAGAATTTACTAAACGTCGCCACAATCCTCGATTTGCAACTAGTGTTGTGGCCTCATTTAGTTCTATACCTCTTATCTTTAAATCGTTAGAAACCGAGTCTAACCATCGTCGTCTTGGTCTCCCTCTACTTCTCTTATCCTCCATAACAGAGTCCATTATTCTCCTGTTCTAGCTTTGTATCACCAATCTGACATTCAGTTCTGTTGAATTTCTTACCTACTGACATGAATTTAGTCTTCAAGAGGCTAATTTTCATACCATACTCATTGCACCTATTTTCAAGTTCCAAGATGTTAGACTGCAGGCTTTCGGCACAGTCTGCCATTAAGACCAAGTCGTCAGCATAGGCCAAACTGCTTGCTACATTTCCACCTAACTGAATCCCTCCCTGCCATTTTATACCTTTCAGCAGATGATCCATGTAAACTACAAACAGCAAAGGTGAAAGATTACAGCCTTGTCTAACTCCTGTAAGTACCCTGAACCAAGAACTCATTCTACCATCAATTCTCACTGAAGCTCAATTGTCAACATAAATGCCTTTGATTGATTTTAATAATCTACCTTTAATTCTTAGAGAATGTATTTAGGGCGTGTTCTTTAATTAAAATTAAAGAACACACTTTAATTTCAAACTAACATTAGAAAAACACACAGGATTATTATTTGGATATAAACACCCATGAAACCATAGCACACTTCATTGCCAAGTATGGCTTTAAAATACTGTTACGAACTACCCGTCAAGTTCTGCCATTTTTTCCATGACACCATCCGGTCGCATACAGGAGAACCTCTCCTCTAAATAGTCTGCATTAAACTACAAAGTGAATTTTTGCATCCAATTCACTCGTAATCATGGAATGGGACGATTACAAAAATTGTGTCGCCGTAATAGCTCTACACAAGGTAGGAGGACAGCCTGCAGATAATTTTGATATCCTCAAGAAGCTTAGCATCAGCAGAATCTTTGTCAAGCAAACAAGTGAAAGTTTTATTGAGAGCATTCAGATATTCAGTCCATCTGAAGTCTGTTAGGACACCACAGCTTATCAATGCTATGAACCAGGTAATGGCAGAAGAGGTAAACATCTCAAAATGAATACTGTCCAGGTGCTCAGACATGACTTTGGTCTGAAAACACTTTATTACAGTACTGGGCACTTCCTAACAACATGAAGAAGCGGAGGCTGGTCAAATGCAGAGCTCTATGTCAAGGTGTTGAAACAAGATTGTTCTTGGGGCAGGTTTGGAGTTTTCAACAGTACTCTACTCCAGACAAAAGGCAAACACCACCCAGGAATGCTTGCAAGCAAGTGTTCCTGAATTAATTTCTGTTGCTAACTGGCCATCTAGCAGTCCAAATCACAATATTTGGCTTACAAATTGTGGTCACTGTTTGGAGAAACCACATTCTAACATGCACAGCCATTTTAAAAAAAAAAAAAAAGTGTGTCTAGGATGTCCTATGTTTGAGAAAAAGGAGAACATTTTAAATAATACAAGTAATATTTTTAGAATAAATACATGATGTACAGTATCGAAAAACTGTATTTTTCTTGTCCAATCTCTATTCTGTATATTGCAATGCTAACATGTAACAGTATTTATGGCCAGACTAGACATACATGAAATTCAAGGAACACAAAACATTCATGTTTAAGATTTTACTGACCTCTGAATCATGTAACACACACATGACGAGTTTTCTTGTGTGTCACATGGGGTACAGACTATTGCAAAACAAAAACCAGGAAAGCTGCTTGGTTTTGATTTTCTGACAGAAAGTAATGGACTATAGATACCAGAGTACAAGCATGACCAAAAGCACGGAACACATCATGGTATAGAGATTTCTTGGCTAGTTAATAAACGGAGGCTTATTAAGACTTTGCCAATAAAAGTGTTTTTAAATTATTTTTTTTAAGAATAAGTTTAAATTATAACATTTAATACAAACTGCCCTAAATGCTACTTGTCACATTTTAATACTGTACACACCCAAAAAATCACTTCTTTTCCCCTTCAAAATTGGGTGGCAAAAGTTGAGGTACAGGCATTATTTGCATCAAGGTCAGTACTGTGCTCCTGACATAGAAATCTGGAAGCTGGCATAATTTTTTTTTTACCTAATCTGTTGGCTAATCTCTTCCTTGCAAAAGCAAGAGGCGTGCTGAGCACATATTGCATCATTTGTGTGGCGTCAGTTTAAGTAGTACCATTGTTTATGGCATTGTATGGAAGTGGAACATGGACGATAACTAGCTAAGAAAGAACAAGAATAGAAGCTTGTGGAGTTACAGAAGAATGCTGAAGGTGAGATGGAATTACGACTGAAGAGACAGAATAACTGGACACATTTTAAGACATCTGGGACTTGTTCAGTTGTTTTTTGAGGGGACTGTGGGTGGTAAGAATGGTAGGAGTAGACCAAGGTATGGATATGACAAGCACATTACAGCAGATGTAGGATGCAGTAGTTATGTAGACATCAAAAGGTTAGCACAGGACAGGCTGGCATGGAGACCTGCATCAAATTAGTGTATGGACTGATGACTCAACAACTTGTTTACGATGGTCAGTGTGAGTTCTCATTATAGGTCATTCATGGCTATTCAGCATTATTGAAGAGGCAGTGCAAATTGATAATAGTGCTGCAGGAATAAAATATGAAGCTTATCTTGGACAAACAGTAGCCAACCAGCATTTTGCAGATGAAGAGCAAAGTTTCCATAAATCAGAAACAGGATATGTGAACAAGCGCCTGAGAAAAGCCAATCTGAATATGGAGTCACAAGTGAAATGTGTTGGTTGAAATCTATAGAGAATGCAAGGCAGTTAAAAATTATGGGTCGTAAGGCAAGCCGTGAATGACTCGTGTGATTTGGAACAGAAAATGTTCAGTTATCATAGGAAAACCAGCATTGCACAATATACCTCAGCCAATTATGAAGAAAATATTGTGAATTTCCACAAATTTGTTTTCAGTCCGAGGCAGAGAAATTCATATTTACTCTTGCAAACTGGTAATGGATAGCAGACATTTATTGTAGTGCAGTATTAATGGTTTTCAATTTTCATATGTAACAAAGCACTAAGTTACAAAAATAAAAATTAAAAAATTTTTAATTTGAGATGTCCCTTATTAAGATCAGGTTGTGGAGATTATTTGTGTATATACACCATAAAAAAACTATGCAAGTTTATTGGCAAAGTGTAGAGTGGACAGCTGCACTATATATTAAAGATTAAGGCAAATATTTTCTTATGCAAGACCTTAGGAAGAGATGAAGCATAAGAAGTTAAATGCTGATTTATCACGACAAGAGCCCACTAGGTTTATCCGTCGGGAAGTGCGTTTTCATACCAGGAACTAGATAGAATATAAGTTTGCCCCTTGCAGATTGCAAAACACAGCAATGCTTCCTATACACGTTTGTGAACGCTACACTCAAAATTACAGACAATTAAGTTACTGATACTCACTTTGTATTTGAGAACTCCAAACTAATGACATTCAATATTTTGTCACGATTTCCACTGTAAAAATACTGCACAAAATCACACAATTTCATACGAATGTCAGTCTGACGAGTAACATCTATGACATCTACTTCACGATCAGGACCTAAAAAAAAGAATAACAATATTTTTAAAACTAATAGGAAGAAAAAGTTTCCTAAAATTCTCACTTTAAATATTTAACCTATAAATTAAAAGATATTTTGCTGCATTTCATGGTGTCATGTACAGTCTGGTAGCCAAGGACATGTACATAAATTAACTGTCCATAAATCTAAGAATGTCAGTATCTCAGTTGAATATTTGTTTTTGCCATCAAAATCAAAGTGGTTGATTAAAGATAGATAATGCTTATAATTTCTAAGCGACAATGATGATGATGGTTTTATGTCCCACTGACTACTTTTATGGTTGTCAGAGATATCAGGATGGTATATTTAAGCACCTTCAGATACAAACAAACCGAACTGGAATAACATTCACCAACATGGACACAGAAAGCCAGCATCCTACCAGACACTGAACCCTGCGCAAACCCTAAAGAAATATTTATGCTACACGATTAAATAAGAAATAAAATCTACATTTTCATAATGGGAGCATGAAACAGTCATTAGCATTCCATCCAAATAGTTGAGATTCAGATCCCAGTGGATCCTAGGGTGGAATTTTCATCTGAAAAATAGAGTGGTGTCAGAAAGGGCATCCATTCTTAAAACCTCAATCGAAACTCAAAATTAGGTAGGGTGGCTGAGATAAGCTGAATGATGTTTTACTAAACAGCTTTACAATATTAAATAAACTTTTAAGTATTAATCTTATATATTATTAAACTTCAATTATTTTCCAGCACATCAGAATATCTAAGATAAGCACACAAACCAAACATGGAAGAGATTTACCTCTCTTCATAGGTCTTCTATCAAATCTCTAAGTTGTTTCTTTTGTAGAGATTTAACGGGTACAATTATGGCTTTGGGGAGAGGGAGAAGGAGGAGTTGTGGCAGGGCAGGGTATTGGATACAAAAAACATACATGTTTGCCACAAAAGAGAGAGAAATGTTTTGGTAGTCACAAATTAAAAAAAACTGTTTTACAAGTAAAGCCGCCATTAATAAAAGCATAAATTCAACTTTACAGAAATCCATTTGCAAGAGAACTTCACTCAGCAGCAGTAATATTAGTGTCATGCGGTGGTTGGACAGACTGTTGTTGTTGTTGTTTGAGTCATCAGTCCATAGACTGGTTTGATGCAGCTCTCCATGCCACCCTATCCTGTGCTAACCTTTTCATTTCTACATAATTATTGCATCCTACATCTGCTCCAATCTGCTTGTCATATTCATACCTTGGTCTACCCGTAACGTTCTTACCACCTACACTTCCTTCAAAAACCAACTGAACAAGTCCTGGGTGTCTTAAGATGTGTCCTATCATTCTATCTCTTCTTCTCGTCAAATTTAGCCAAATCGATCTCCTCTCACCAATTCGATTCAGTATCTCTTCATTCGTGATTCGATCTATCCATCTCAACTTCAGCATTCTTCTGTAACACCACATTTCAAAAGCTTCTATTCTCTTTCTTTCTGAGCAAGTTATCGTCCATGTTTCACTTCCATACAATGCCACGCTCCACACAAAAGTCTTCAAAAACATCTTTCTAATTCCGATATCAATGTTTGAAGTTAGCAAATTTCTTTTCTTAAGAAAGCTCTTCCTTGCTTGTGCTAGTCTGCATTTTATGTCCTCCTTACTTCTGCCATCATTAGTTATTTTACCACCCAAGTAACAATATTCATCTACTTCCTTTAAGACTTCGTTTCCTAATCTAATATTTCCTACAACACCTGCCTTCGTTCGACTGCACTCCATTACTTTTGTTTTGGACTTATTTATTTTCATCTTGTACTCCTTACCCAAGACTTCATCCATACCATTCAGCAACTTCGAGATCTTCTGCAGTCTCAGATAAAATAACGATATCATCGGCAAATCTCAAGGTTTTGATTTCCTCTCCTTGGACTGTGATTCCCTTTCCAAATGTCTCTTTGATTTCCTTTACTGCCTGTTCTATGTAAACAATGAAAAGGAGAAGGGACAAACTGCAGCCTTGCCTCACTCCTTTCTGGATTGCTGCTTCTTTTTCAAAGCCCTCGATTCTTAACACTGCAGACTGATTTTTATACAGATTGTAGATAATTCTTCGTTCTCGGTATCTGATCCCTATCATCTTCAGAATCATAAATAGCTTGGTCCAATCAACATTATCGAATGCCTTTTCTAGATCTATGAATGCCATGTACGTGGGCTTGTCCTTCTTGATTCGATCCTCTAAGATCAGACGTAAAGTCAGGATAGCTTCACGTGTTCCTACATTTCTTCTGAAGCCAAATTGATCTTCTCCCAACTCGGCTTCAACTTGTTTTTCCATTCTTCTGTAAATAATATGTGTTAAAATTTTGCAGGCATGAGATACTAAACTAATGGTGCGGTAGTTTTCACACCTGTCAGCACCGGCTTTCTTGGGAACAGGTATAACAACATTCTGCCGAAAATCGGATGGGACTTCTCCTGTCTCATACATCCTGCACACTAAATGAAATAATCTTGCCATGCTGGTTTCTCCTAAGGCAGTCAGTAATTCAGAGAGAATATCATCAATTCCAGGTGCCTTGTTCCTATTTAGGTCACTTACAGCTCTGTCAAACTCTGACCTCAAAATTGGGTCTCCCATTTCATCAGCATAAACAGCCCCTTCATGTTCCAGTACCAAATTATCTACATCGTTACCTTGATACAACTGTTGGATATGCTCCTGCCATTTTTCTGCTTTGTCTTCTTTCCCTAGAAGTGGCTTTCCATCTGAGCTCTTAATATTCACGCACCTAGATTTCCTTTCTCCGAAGGTTTCCTTGATTTTCCTGTCTGCAGCATCTACCTTTCCCAGGACCATACAGCCTTCGACATCCTTGCTCTTTTCCTTCAGCCATTCTTCCTTAGATACCTTGCACTTTCTATCCACTTGATTCTTTAATCGCTTGTATTCTTTTCTGCCCTCTTTATTTCTAGCATTCTTGTATTTTCGTCGTTCATCAATCAGGTCTAGTATCTCCTGAGTTATCCACTGATTCTTAGTTGATCTTTTCTTCCTTCCTAACATTTCTTCAGCAGCCCTACTGACTTCATTTTTCATGACTCTCCACTCTTCCTCTATAGTGCTTCCTTCAGCCTTTTCATTTAGTCCTTGTGCAACATGTTCCTTGAAACAATCCCTCACACTCTTTTCTTTCAACTTGTCTAGATCCTATCTTGTTGCATTCTTTCCTTTCTTCAATTTCTTCAACTTCAGATGGCATTTCATGACCAACAAGTTGTGGTCAGAGTCCACGTCTGCTCCTGGGAAAGTTTTGCAATCCAACACCTGGTTTCTGAATCTCTGCCTAATCATAATGAAGTCTATTTGATACCTTCCAGTGTCTCCAGGTCTCGTCCATGTATACAGCCGTCGTTTGTGGTGGTTGAACCAAGTATTGGCAAGAACTAAATTATGATCAGTGCAGAATTCAACCAGCCAACTTCCTCTTTCGTTCCTTTGTCCCAATCCAAATTCTCCTACTGTACTACCTTCTCTTCCTTGGCCTACCACTGCATTGCAGTCTCCCATCACAATTAGATTCTCGTCACCTTTTACATATTGTATTAAATCTTCTATCTCCTCATATATTCTTTCAATTTCTTCATCATCCACTGAACTAGTAGGCATATAGACCTGCACTATTGTGGTGGGCATTGGTTTGGTGTCTATCTTGACGACAATAATTATTTCACTATGCTGGTCGTAGCAGCTTACCCGCTGCCCTATTTTCTTATTCATTATTAAACCAACTCCTGCATTTCCCCTGTTTGATTTCGTGTTGATAATTCGGTAGTCGCCTAACCAAAAATTCTGTTCTTCCTGCCAACATACTTATACCAACTAAATCTAACTTTAGCCTATCCATCTCCCTTTTCAGATTCTCTAACCTACCACAACGATTCAAACTTCTAACATTCCACGCTCCGACTCGCAGAATGTCAGTATCCATCTTCCTGATGATCGCCTCCTCTCGTGTAGTCCCCACCCGGAGATCCGAATGGGGGACTAGTTTACCTCCGGAATATTTTACCCGGGAGGAAGCCATCATCAGTACTTCATTCATACAGAGAGAGCTGCATGTCCTCGGGAGGTAGTTATGGCTGTAGTTTCCCGTTGCTTTCAGCCGTGTAGCAGTATCAACAAGGGCTAAGCCATGTTGAGCATTATTACAAGGCCGTATCAGTCAATCATTTAGAATGCCGCACTTGCAACTACCGAAAGGCTGCTACCCCCCTTTCGATGAACCATTCGTTAGTCTGGTCTCTCAACAGATACCCATCCGATATGGTTGCACCTGCGGCTCGGCTATCTGCATCATTGGGACACGCAAGCCTCCCCACCACGGCAAGGTCACATGGTTCGCAGAGGAGGGGACAGACTGTATTAAACCTAAAATGGGGAATACATTGGTGCCAACATATTAACAGTGTAACAACATATTTTCTTTTTAAGTTTCCCTACAAAAGCTCCCTTAATCTAAAAAAAGTACTTACATTCTTACAAAATCACTTTTTATTGTTGAGAAACAAAGAAACGCATACTGCTTTATACCGAGAAGCCTTTATCTTCCACTCCTCCAGAAATCTCGATGACCTTGTTGGAGACAGCTTTGCCATACATACATACATACCATTTCATGTAACCTTGGTCCCTAAGGTAGCAACCTAACTATTTCTACCCTATTACTAGTTAGGAAATAACTATAAATCATTACCTTAACTGTTGGGTTACATTCTGTGCCACCAACCACACAGCGAATGGACCCTGTTTGCTGATACAACACCTTGAGGTTATCTTTTAACTCGCATGTTGACATCTGCCGTGAGCTGCACGATGAAAAATGACTACCAACTTTTACATTGCCACATTGTGAAAGTCACTACTGGTACACATTGAAATTAAATTAATATTTTCTTTATCTTTAGGATCGTAAATCTGTCAGTGTAATACAAATTAAAAAGAAGCGTGGCACGTTTGAATAATGTATTAAATAACTTAGTTCGAGTAGGATGGACAAATGACTTGTAGAAAGCAGGGGTGTTATTATTTAATAAAGTTTGTACTTAAATTTTTTCAGTGAGATATCCAAGAAATACAAAAAATCTCGAAGAGCACCTCCAAAAATGTACACGAAGCAGAACACTATCATTAACATGTATAAAGGACATCTAATCTAATACAGTAACTAAGATACATTCATAACAGATGGTATCCTCAGAATAGCACTGAACTATCAGTGGAATATATAGTATGACTTTTTCTCAACAGATGTCGATACCCATATGACTCTTACGACTAACATGTGACACATGATAGAGAATCAAAATGGCCAGGAGGAATGGAGGCTCATTTTAAAACGGGTGGTTCAGGTTTGAAAATGTTCCTGAAGTTCAATATGTGTGAGGCATACTTTGCAACACAGCCTCCAACACGCTTGACAATTATAAGGCTTTGAGATAAGTTTGAGATGCATGATACTATTTGTGATAAGCACAAGGGGGAGTCAGAAAACCTTGTACAGGTACAAGTCATACTTCTCTGGCGATGGTCTTAGAAAAGTTTGCAATATCGCCTCAGAAGTCTGCTACACAATGTGCTCATTAGACAGCAGTGAGGAGTGCGAGTGTACAATGGATTCTAAAAGCCACTAAGTGGAACGGGCATGTAACTGGACTATAGCATGCATTTAAATGAGGATGGTTTCAGCATATGGTAAATAAGGATGAAGAGTTTGTGACGAAGAGTGTGTGGTCTGATAAGGCTAAATTCAAACTTAATGGAAAAGTGAATAGTTATAACTGAATAGTTACACCGAATAAAGATCTAACCCACAAATAGAAAATTATTGGGAAAGGGGGAAAAAAAAAAAAAGTTCATTTTAATTTCCAAAAGTGTCATAAGTAAATCGTTCATATTTTCAATCTTCTATGCAATATAAAGCATATGTAGGTCATTGAGGGGAGATAATATATTTTTAATAGATACATATACATAAATGCAAAATTTAGTGGAAAAGTTATGTATCTGGAAACACTGGAAGAATGATCTAACCTATAATTATATTTAAATGATACAATAATGTGAAAAATACACATTCAGCATGAAGTAGTGTTCTCTTACACAAGTTTTGCTATTCACACAAAGTTTGTATTTAAAGGCTGCCTGTTTCCTTGACTTCTTGACGTTTTACTTCCTCCGAGGTTATACACCCTACTAAAATCCTGGTCTATTCATCGTAATATATGTTAGTTGATAGAAGTACTGTACGACTTCTTCATATCTGGCAAAATCTCTCCACATTGATAACAGCAGGGGCAGACATTAACCTAATAATAATACTTTTATATTCCATAGATTTTATAAACCATCATCCCTGCACACTGAATACAACTTGAATTAAATAAGGTTTACTGAAATATGCCACTGAAAATTGCAAAGGATTATGAACATAAGACATAAATTTGTGAACAACTTACAGACCACCTTAAAGTTACGTAGGTGGTTTGAAAAGTTCTCGAAATGTACTAGAATTAAGTATCTTCCGTCGGTGGAACTGCTTTTATTTTTCAACATAGTCTCCCTGTAGACTAATGCATTTGGTCCAGCGATGTTCCAATGCCTTGATCCCATCTCGAAAATGAGATTCCTCCAGGCCTGCAAAATACTTCTCCAATTCGGCTGTCAGTTCTTCCCTTGTAGAAAATCTACGTCCACTGAAGAAAATTTTCAGTTTGGGGAATAGATGAAAGTCTGATGGTGCCAAATCAGGTGAATAAGGTGGATGTGGCAACAATTCGTACCCCAGTTCATGAAGTTTTGCCATGGCAATAACACTTGTGTGTGGCGGAGCGTTGTCCTGATGAAAGATGACTTTTTCCCTTGCCAAACCAGGCCTTGTTTCGCGTATCTTTTCCTGTAGTTGGTCTAGGAGGTTTGCATAGTATTGCCCCGTAATTGTTTGGCCAGTAGGAAGATAATCTATCAGCAGAATGTCTTTTGCATCCCAGAAAACTGAGGCCATGACCTTTCCGGCCGATGGTGGTGAATCAGCATGTTTCCACTGCTTTGACTGCTGTTTTGTCTCTGGGGTATAGTAGTGGACCCAAGTTTCATCTGTAGTCACAAACCGGCACAAAAAATCTTGTTGGTTCAGACTTTGTTCGGACATTTCCAATCTGGTGCGTTTATTGTCCAATATTGTCTTGCAGATAATTTTTTCATACCCAATTCTTCGGTTAAAATATAATATACCCATTCAGAAGACATCCCTACAGTTTCAGCAATCTCTCGCACTTTCAGTCGACGATCCTCCATGACCATTTTATGCACTTTTGCGATAAATTCTGGGGTCGTAACACTTTTTGGCCGTCCACTACGCGGATCATCATCCAAGCTCTCACGACCAAATTTAAACTCGCTGGTCCACTTGGCAACAGTTGAAAATGAAGGAGCAGAGTCCCCCAGTGTGTTCTGAAAGTCGGCATGAATTTCCTTTGCTTTCATACCTTTCTTTACAAAGTATTTAATCACTGCTCGAATCTCAGTTTTTTCCACTGTCACAAATCACTACGCGGGAACAACAACAAAGAGTCGTCACTACCACACTCCTGCAACTAGAGCACTGACGCGCCACGTGTTCACTCAAAGGATGTGTGATTACTGCGCGGGAACCTCGTTGCTCTAGCAATGACAACTAGTAGTGATTCCGAGAACTTTTCAAACCGTCCTTGTAGATCACTATTACACTCACCTGTTGTGATGGGTATTTTCCTGGCACTTGTAGGGCTTCCCAGCATTCCTCAGTGCTTTATTTTTAGTATCCTTCCATTTAAATATGTTAATTCTACATTTTCTACATTTGTTAAATTGTTTTTCAGCACTGTTGTGGCTAAGAACTTGATTAGCCATTTTCATGAAGACAGATAAGTATTCGCCAGGACGCAAACATCAAAAATTAAATAACTCCGCTTTAAAAAAGATTTACATTGTTTTATGTTCACGAGATCATGAGTGCTTTCAGACAGATCACTATTCCACCGAAAGCTCAATTTTCAATTTCTTGTGGGTTAGACGTTTACTAGGGGTAACCATTCAATTGTATTTACTGGGCGCCAGAAAATATACACATTCATGTCGACATGTCAGTCAATCTACGGCGGGTGAATATTTTGTGTGGACTGTAATCTAGTGCCCACCTGGTAGCCATGATCGTTAAGGTGTCAAGTCTGTATGGTTTGACATCATGGTTAGCTGGTTCAAGTCCCACTTCAAAGATATAAACTTTATTGTTTTTTCGTAGTGAACTGAGATTACAGAGGTAAGTTTTAGTAAGGTTCAACCTTTTCAATACAAATTACAAGTTGTATAAGATGTTATCTACATTATTTTATTCAATAGTGGTACTGGTTTCGACATATACAAATGTTATCATAAGTCTAAATCATACAAATCACACAAATTCAGCAAGTACATATTAATTAAAATTGCCGTGGTGACATATAGGGATATACATCACCATACACTATTTTTCACCAAATAAATACATTGATTAAAAGTTTTAACATGCTTAGCTGTACATTCAACACTTTTATTTTTACACTCTGAACATGTGAAAGTCTAGAAGTTTCTTTTTACTGTGTGTTAAGATTGAAGTGATACACTTATAGCAAATGCATAACAATCTCATCTTGCTGTTTTGTTTACAAATACCCAAATAATTACACGTCATTTTTCAATTGCTAATAAAATATTTAGTGATTATTTGTCAATTCACTAAAACCACTTGTTATTCAAATGTTGTCCAAGTAAGAAACTGCTCGTGTAATGGACCTTGAGGAACTATGCGTTTGTACATACTGAATAACCTTAAAATGCAGTGCATTAAACCCTCTTTAAAACCAAAATGTAGTCAAAGCTATAACAATACATACTAAATATTCACCTAAATTACCAGCAGACCATAAATAATTAATTTGCCAGGTGTCATTCAAACTGTTTTTAAAAAATCCGTTACATTTTTTTTTTTTTGCATACTCCTACAACTTATTTTCTTCTTTATGTCCATTCTGAGCTTTCTAATTACAAGAATGTCTGAAAAATCCTTATCGCCCTCTTGCTCCAAGAATTCCATTAACGTTTCAGCCGACTCCAGTGCGGTCTGAACGGTTATGCGATTGTTTGTGACGCACTCTTCTTTAACATCCCCCCTCACTTTCGCTTGTCACTTCACATTTGACTGCCGAGTTAACGCTTGCGCTTTTATTTACTATTTCGTCATCAATTAAAGTGTGACGCCCATGCAATACATCGTAGTATGAAGCCACTCCTCAATGTTACTTTCATCCACTTCTCGAAAATGAATTATTTTCAATAGTCTTCAATATCTTTGATTATCAATCCCTCATTTTCATTCTTATCAGTGAACCCGTGAAAATCGCAGGCGAGCTCTTTGGCATCAACATAAAATTTTCTCCATTATCGAGTGATGTTCTGAGCGGTTACTAGATTTCTGGGCAAGATGAAGCGCTTCTTTAAGACCGAGTTTTTTCCAAAACTCAACCACTGATGTTTCTTTGGAAAGTAAAGAGGCCTAGCAATTCCCGCTTATAATGCGCCTTAAAGGTTGCGATGATGCCTTGGTCCATCAGATGAATTAATGAAGTTACATTAGGTGGCAAATAGGAAACAAAAATGTTTCCATCCTCTGATTTCAACGCTGTACCAACAGGGTGAGAGGGTGCATTATCAAGGAAAAAGGACGGCTTTTAATGGCAAACCTTCGGGCGCCAAGAAATCTCAAACCTGCGGAACGAACTTATTATGGAACCAAGTTCTGAAAATATTGTGTGTCATCCATGCAGATTTGTTTCGACAATAATCTACTGAGAAATATTTCATCACTGTTCTTTGAAAGAGCGCAGTTTTTTTGCTTTACCAACAACAGCTAATTTTAATTTATGGTCGCCACTAGCGTTCACACAGCACAAGATGGCAACGTGCTCTTTACTAGATTTTTGACCAGGAGCTGATTTCACTTCAGCAGCTGCTAGTGTTTTACTGGGTAAGCAATTCCAATAAAGTCCAGTTTCATCAGTATTATACACTTGACTTGAAACAAAATTGTATCTCTCAATTATGCGCTTAAACTCATATCTTAAGTTTTCTGCTGCACTGCTGTTACCACTTAGTTTTTCTCCTTCGATGTTCAATTCTCGAATGCCATGTCTGTCCTGAAATCTCTGTAGCCAACCATTGGATGTTGGTGAGGACCCTGAGAGCCTCATCTTTTCGAGAAAAATTTGTGCCTGCATTGTTATCATAGGACCACTAATAGGTACACCTTCACCTCTCTTTTGCTGAAACCACGTGAATAACGCAGCAGCCAGTTATTTGAAAGATGATGATTTCATTGTTTTTCTTTTAGAGATGCAATGCGAACTGTCAGAAATTGCCGCAAACTGCAACACTTTGTCTTTATTCTTCATTAGGTCCCGCGCTGTTGTCACACCCACACCAAACTCTGATACTAAATTTGAGACTAGTTCACCTTTCTTTAACTGTTCGATTATATTAACCTTATTTTGTATGGTTAAAACTAACCTTATTTTGTATGGTTAAAACTACACGTTTTCTTTTTACTGCAGATTTCAATCTCAACATTTCAAGGCTGTTAAAACGGAAAAATAAGTGCTCAACTTTATCAGTCACTCTCACATTTACTTATTTTGCACTACAGTACAGAATGTAGCCTACCTGTCTACTAATAGTGGAGGTTGAGTATGACGGACCACTAGGCTGGTTTCCAATTCCTGTGCATTGTGAAATATTTACGATGCAGTAGCGTATGGTGAAAATATTTAACCTTGACAGAGAACCATATGAAAGATCTACGAATGGTACTCAGAGATGTTACACGCTACCAAATAAGTTGTAGGCATCATTCTGAAGTAGAAATGACCAGCATACAGTACTCTATGCCTCATGGGCCGGGAGTGGGCAAATTACAGTACCTCATTTGTCAACAATGGAATGGATAATAAAGTTTGCGACTGTTGAATTTGAATAGCATCCCTCTTCTTTCGTAACAGTTGAAAGTTAAATAATTTTACAAAACATAAAATTACGTAGTAAAAAAAATGTATGAAGTCATGTCTCCAATGCCAATTGCCGCTGACCAGGGTAAGTATAATTTATTTTGCCGTGCGTGTGAGCATACATATGTCCCTACTTCCTTTTATTAATACCACGTTTTCTTCGTTCCAGGTTGACTTTGCGACGCGGGAAACCAGTCGATCTGAGTTAGCAGGCACGCGCGGTAAGTCTGCTTTCTTTAGCGACCATTGCAGATGAATGCGGTAAACAGGAGGCCCTCCCAAATAACTCTGTTGCATCTTTTGTTTCCCAGCGTTGACCGAGTTCGGTGGCGACCGAAGGCCCCGGGGCCGTCTATGTGCGTGTACTGTACGTTATGATCGTGGACTCAGGAGTCGAAAGTAAATGTACAGTCGCTCCAAAACAGAATAGTGTATCAAGATACATTGACGTCAAAAGCCGGACTGAGTGGCTCAGACGGGTGAGGCGATGGCATTGTGACCCCAACTTGGCAAGTTCGATCCTAGCTCAGTACAGTGGTATTTGAAGGTGCTCAAATACGTCAGCCTCGTGTCGGAAGATTTACTGGCACATAAAAGAACTTCTGCGAGACAAAATTTCAGCACCTCGGCATCTATGGAAACCGTCCAAGTGGTTAGTGGGACGGATAACCAGTAACATTATTTATGTTATTATTATTATTATTATTATTATTATTATTGACATTAAGAGTACGCTCATTCAGTTTTGAAGCGACTGTACATTGCTTTTTTTCTTTTAATCAAGATTTTTTTGGCGACGGATAATCCGCAAAACGGTTAATCGAGCAACGGATAATCAAGGTTTTGTCAAAGATGTTACATTCACGGTCAAAGGTTGTAAACAAATGTCGCAATCTTGTAATTTTTTTTTTTCCATGAACTATCTTTAAACAGTGAGTCTCCTATGTGACGCACCGTACGAAACTATAGTTATTCATATTTGTGGGGAAAATGAAATTTAAAAATTGCACTTCAAATTATATTCCTCATCCATGATATAGCTACCTACAGCGGCATGTTGATGTGAAATTTTTTTTAAATGTACCCTATTAAGGGTAGAGTGCAAAATTACATTACACCGATATGAACATAGATGAAAATTGACTGATATAGCGGCTTTGCCAGAACTTTTTTGAGATAACAGAAACACATTATCATTGGTATAAAATATTAACTATATCTGCTATGAAAATTAACAAGTAGGCCTACTTATGTGACAGGTACTTCAATAATCCGAACTTGCAGAAGGCTCGAGTGCCTGCAGAGGTAAGACCTGTGCCATAATATAATATCACATCATCTCTGTCTGCTACGACACTTTTCGATTTTCAGCTGATGAACTCCAATACTATTTCCCTCAGTAGCGTGTGTAGGGAGAATGTTTTTAAATCTGAGAGTTCAGGATCATAATTAATAGATGACAACACTTTGATAATCGTAAGGGATTCACTATTTCTTTTTTTAATACATGCATTTGCAGCCTGACAGAAGAACAAACAAATTTGTCACACCCCTCACCCACACTTCTCACACAGAGTCTCTTTTAAGCCAGGATAGTAACACAACCAGTTGTAACCGTACACAAGTACGATTCCCTGATTTTAGGTTAGGAAATGTTTGTAAAATAATGTGTAATATAAAGTAGCAAAAACCATGCGAGTTTGTTAAATTAAAATGTAAGAACAGTGTTTCAAGAAGAATTTTTGGGTAGGGTACATGGAACATGTACTGTATATCATATATGAATAACCTTTAATTTGGGTAAGAGTCTGAACATATCCGCATAGAAGCAAAGATTGCTCAAGATTGTGCAACATGCGGAACAGTGACTATATTGGTAAAGAGAAGTGTAGGCAGTAAGAACGGTAAGGACCGCTTCACACTAAGCGACAGTAATCGGCGACCAGAATCGGCTACAGAGTAGCTCAGGTGAATTCCGTGTCGCCGTGCGGTAGTCGGCCGCGCTACTTAGCCGCCTTCCCCGGCCAAGTGACAGTTTTTATAACGAGTTCTCAGGCAGAGGAGTGTCTCTTGCTGCTCTTATTACTGAAGAAAAGAAAGAATGAAAGCTTCGTAAGTTTTTCTTATAGTTACCGGTACTTCACTTTTCTGTGTAGACTACTGAGAAGACGGTAATATAGTTGTTCGTACAGCCTCATTTTGAAAATTGTTGGTTCATTCCCTTCAACCTTCATTTTAAAAGTAAAATCAAGAACGCTCGCAACAAGGTGCCTTAAATATCGTTCTCTCCACAACTTAATAATAAAAAAATTTCCTGCCTGCCCTTGTATTGGCAAAATCTTCTCCATTATCTTTCTATTCTGCCGGACTTTTTCCCAATAGAGGTCTGCATCTGACCCAATTTTACGGAGCGATGTATTTACTATTGCGTGTGGTGTGTATAGACGAACAAAAGCACCCAGTCCCCGAGGCAGTGGCACCATACAAGATTAAAATTCCCGACCGAGCAAACGGCCATGCGGTTTGTGCCACGGAGCTATCATCTTGCGTTTGGGAGATAGTGAGTTCGAACTCCACTATAGGGAGTCCTGAGGAAGGTTATCTGTGGTTTCCCATTTTCACACCAGGCAAATGCTAGGGCTGTACTTTAATTAAGGGCACAGTCTCTTCCTTCCCACGCGTATCCCTTTCCTGTACCCTCGTCGCCATTAGACGTATGTGTCGGTGCTACCTAAAGCAAATTTTAAGAAATCCCCGACCCGTTCGGGTTTCGAACCAGGGCCCTCTGGACAGAAGGACGCCGTGCTGAGCATACAGCAAAATCTCATTTATATTGAACGTTTAATAAAAGTGTTGTCGTTTATATTTGTAATATTTTAATTACAAAGCTCGATCCTTTCCTGGGATGTTCTTTCTTTAAAGTAGCTGAAAAACTATGGCATTACTTCATACCATGTATTCTCAACTTCATTACTACAGCCTATTCATCCCAGTTTAAGTTCCAGATAGACACTGCTCAGTTTATATAATTAAATCATTCATACTGAATGTAACATGTTTATTTAGTACAGTTTGTAATATTCTGAAACGCAGTACAAAATGGGAAGGAACTTGAAATGCCCAATGACACTGAAGAGTGTTTTGAATGGAATGCAAAGAGGACGAGTAGCTGGGCTACACAGTCGCCTAGTGTGAAGACTCCAATACAAAACCATGGTTCACCAGCTGTCGCCAGCCCGGGTTGCGAAATCTGTCTCGGCGACCAGTAGCGGGAGTGAGCTACTGCAAGGTCGGTCGCCAAGCTTCTTTCTGTAGCTCGGCTACTGAGTTGCCCAGTGTGAAGAGCTCCATTTAAAACAATGTTTCACAAGCACGCGCGGCTGGTCGCCGATTCCAGTCGCCTAGTGTGAAGCGGCCCTAAGGGTAGACCAAGGTATGAATATGACAAACAGATTAGAGCAGATGTAGGATGTAGTAGTTATGTAGAAATGAAAAGTTTAGCACAGGATAGGGTGGTATGGAGATCTGCATTAAACCATTCTATGGACTGATGAATCAAACAACAAGCTTTCCAAGTCCATCTATCAAGAATATAACAAACACAACACTATAGAACACCTGTGTCCATCAAACTGAATTTTTTTAAGGATATGTAAACTGACTCGCACTGAAAAGAAAAAAAAAAAAAAACGGCTACATTCTAAATGAATTATAAAATTGGGTTCAGATATCCAACATACTTTTCTGTAGATGCATAAAATTGTTCTGAAATGCTTATCATAAATGATAAATAGACCTCAACAGACGTTAAAATGATGTGTAAATTAAAGGACACATTACAATCGGAACAATGCAACAATCTCCGTCTATTTCTATTCCAGTTCACTGTGAAAGAAGGGTCTTTTCTCACGTTCAAAAAATTGCCACTGAATTGACCTACTGTTCATCTTGGAGCGAGGTCTGAAGATGATGATGCTTGTTGTTTAAAGGGGCCTAACATCTAGGTCATCAGCCCCTAATGGTATGAAATGAGACGAAAAGTAATGACAATATCAAAGTACAAAATTCATCCACTAACCAGAATTCAAAACATGATGATGAAGAATGAATGGATGAATATGAATTTAAAATAATCAGCAGATCCAACTCACAATATGGAAAGTTAAAAATAATTCCAAAAACAATCCACTAACTAGAATTCAAGAAGACTACGATGAACAACTATAAACTTAAAGCAATCTGTAACCAGTACTTCAGCAGCTACACCAAACACAGTTAAAGCGAGGAAAGTTAATGCAATTGCACGGTACCTAAGACACTACACACACCATAAAACATCTGATGAACTACGCAGAACTCCACCGAAAACAACACTGGTAAATATCAGTGAGGGAAACTTGATGATAATAAACCAGGAACATGGAAAGGAGACTGGGAAACCTCACCAAGGGCCATGGAGGTGCGAAGGTTGCGGTTTTCCGAAAAGCCAATAGTGATCTCCTGTTTTCAAAATATTATTTACAAAATCGGCAATACAAATTAACTTCAGAAACAAATTCAGCTGTACATCAAATCTAGATACACACTACGCACGACTTGAGACATTCTTTGACAAATACAGTTTAGATTTTCTTAGACAAGAGCTTTGCCTTAAATTCAAAGAGTTAAGCAAATACATCTCAGTACAAATCAAACTCCACAAATACAATATTGCAAGTAAGAGGAAGCACAAAATACTAATACATGTTACAATGAAATCAAAACTTGCTTTTCACAACATCTGATCAAAAGAGTGGCGATTAGGGCAAACTCCTGTGATACACAAATGAAAACTAAATGGAACTTAAAACCGGACAGAAAACAACAGTGCTTACCCCAAGGCAGCTCATGCTGCTACCGAGGAGACGTTCACGACGTCAAAAACTTTGGCAGGCTCGGCAAGCCAAGACGGCTCAGAGATTTAAGACCTCTCACAAAATGCTGCCTAGCCCCTTTTAAAGGGAATTCTGGCCTAGGAGTAGCCAATCAGAACACTGGAGCTTGCCTGGATTGACCAATCACAACTCTTTCAGCAGTCGTGACCTTTGAACCATTTTCTCTAACACAAATGATTGCGATCCTTCCATTTCCAGAATAGTAAGAACATATTTCTTGAATGCATAACTAATAAAGGCCAACACACCCTGTTAAAAAATTTATGTCACAAACTTTCTGGACTGTTCCAGTTAATATAGAAATGTAATCTACTAGTTACAAGGGAGCCTCCGTGGCTCAGACGGCAGCGCGTCAGCCTCTCACCGCTGGATACCGTGGTTCAAATCCCGGTCACTCCACGTGTGATTTGTGCTGGACAAAGCGGAGGCGGGACAGGTTTTTCTCCGGGTACTCCGGTTTTCCCTGTCATCTTCATTCCAGCAACACTCTCCATTCTCATTTCATAGCATCTATCAGTCATTAATAAAATCACTTTGGGAGTGGCGACCCCATCGTACTAATAGCCTATATATGATTCATTTCATTCCTGACCCAGTCAATGATTGGAAAACAGGTTGTAGGTTTTCATTTTCAATCTACTAGTTACAAATACAATACGTTACAAAAATATTTACACAGCACAGGTTAGGTAGTTACATGGAATACAAATAAAATATTCTAGCACCACACTCCAGATCATACAGAAGATATTACTAAAACACAAGATTTACAAATAAGATCTCCTACAAACACTTTCCATTTCCAATATATTATTCTACACCTGTGTCACAATCAGTGGAACCGACCCGCAATGCCCCACCTTCCCAGAAACTATCATTAAAAAATAGTATTGCCGACCAAGGGACTGCTTCCAAAGCACAATCCTGAATCGATGATGCATGTTGCCTAAAGGGGTCCAAAATCCAGGTCAACGGCCCCTCATTATTGCTTATACCATGGTATTTCTCAAGTAGCAGTACTAATTACAAGTAAGGTAGACTCACGGTGTTCCACACATCAGGGTACTACTCACAAGTATTGTGCATCGCACAGGTAACACAGACCTATGATGTTTCTCACATGATGGCGCCACTCATAGGCAACGCAAACCCTTGGTGTTCCTCATCTAGGCATACTAATCACAGGGACCTGAACTATCCCACGGTGTTCCTCACACAGTGTGTACTAACCACAGGCAACGCAGACCCACAACGTCGCTCATATAGTGGTACTAATCACAGGCAACACCCAGACCTGTGGTGTTTCTCAGATAATGGTACTAATCACAGGCAACATAAGCCCGTGGTGTTCTGCATATAGTGGTACTAATCACAGGTACTGTAAACCCACAGTGAACCACACTCTACTGCTATTAATCACAAAGCTATTGTGTACCCAACATAGTGGTACTACTCGCAAGTAAAGGCGACCCATGGTGTTCCCCACATGATGGTATTAATCACAAGTGGTTTCATGGTTCTAATTCAATCATCCCTTGGTCGCTCCTTTTAATCGCTTCTTACGACATGTAGGGGATACCGTGAGTGTATTCTTTGTCTGCCTCCCCCACCCACAGGGGGGTGAGGTATGAAGAGGTGAATTCACAAACATCGTCGTCGGCTGTAACTCAATCCGAGTATATATAACTTCTTCCTGCATACATTCACCAGTTTTACTCAGTTTATGTATGTATTTGCGATGCCTAAACAGACCAATCCTGGCTCCACACAAATCACACTGAATGGATGAAGGTGGACGGGGTTGTAACTGACGGAGTTTTCTTTCTTGTCGCTTGGTCTCTTGATGTCTGCGGGCGGCGTTCTTTTTTAAACAAGTTGACAGCAGTGGATGCAGTGTTCTGCCACAGTGAATGGTCCACAGCACATTCTTCCCATGTCTGTATATCTATACCAGTTGTCTTTATTATGTGTTTTAGCTGGTCCTTAAAATGCTTAATTAGGGACCGAGCTCGACAGCTGCAGTCGCTTAAGTGCAGCCAGTATCCAGTAATCAGGAGATAGTGGGTTCGAACCCCACTGTCGGCAGCCCTGAAGATGGTTTTCCGTGGTTTCCCATTTTCACACCAGGCAAATGCTGGGGCTGTACCTTAATTGAGGCCACGGCCGCTTCCTTCCCATTCCTAGGCCTTTCCTATCCCATCGTCGCCATAAGACATTTCTGCGTCGGTGCGACGTAATGCAAATAGCTTAATTAAGGCTCCATGAGATCTACTGCCGGAGCAAAGTTCACAATTAAAAATTTGGCGGGGAAGCCTGGTATCACCCATGCAGCGAACATGGCCTAACCATCTCAGGTGATGAGCGATGATTGCTGCCTCAATGCTATTTAGCTGCACTTTGTTGAGAACTCCCATGTTGGTCCCACTCAATATTCAAGATGAATCTCATTTTCTGTTGGTGGAAGTGCTCAAGTTCTTTCATATCACGGCGATAGAGTGTCGAAGTTTCACAGCCATACAGCAGTGTAGAAATGACAACAGCTTTGTACACCATGAGTTTGGTATGCAGTTTTAGGTCGTTATTCATGGAGACTCTGTGCATTATCCGTACGAATGTTGCATGAGCAGTCCCAATTCTTTTATCAACGTCTTGTTTGCAGGTACACCATTTACAAAAGGTGCTTCCAATATATGAAAAGTGATCAGCCTGATCCAGTGTTGTGTCTAAGATGGAGATTCTGAACTCAGGAAAAGTAAATCCTGGGGCACGTTGTGAAATTACCTTCGTTTTTTTCCCCCGCATAAACGGCAAGACCAAAAAGATCACTTGCAGCTTCAAAGCAGTTGACCGACTGTTGTAGTTCTGCAAGTGTTAGAGCAGGAGATGCAGTGTCATCGGCATACTGCAGTTCTATCTCCCGGATAACCAGAGTACGGCTTTGTGAGCGAAGTCTCACCAGACTGAAAAGTCCTCCATCAAAACGAAATTTAATCTCCATGCCTAAGTTGTGTGCAGATAATTCATGCAGCATGGCAGCCACATACAGTGGAAAGAGTGTAGGAGCAGGCACACAGCTTTGTTTCAATCCATGGGTGGTTGGGAACAAATCTGATACTGAGTTACCATGAAAAACCTGTCCAGACATGCCATCATGAAGAGCTTGAACCAATTCCACATAACGTTCAGGACATCCAAAATGTCTCAATACTTTCCACATAGCAGATCTTGGTACTAAATCGTAGGCTTTTTTCCAGATCGTAGAAAACTAAATACAGAGGCTGCTGTTGCCCTCTGCATTTTCCCTGCAGTTGTCTAGCACAGAAGATCACATCTGTTGTGCCTCTGGAGGTTCGGAAACCACACTGAGACTCGGACAAAATCCTCTCTGAGATAACTCGGAGCCGGTTGAATAGAATTCTTGCTAGAATTTTACCTGCAATTGACAATAGTGATACACCACGGTAGTTCCCACATACACTACGATCGCCTTTCTTGCAGATAGTGATGATGGTAGCATTCTTCAAGTCGTCAGGTACTTCTCGAGTTTCCCAAATCAAGAGGATGAGTGTGAAAAGTCTAGTCATCAAGGGCTATCTCCATTTTGTATCAGTTCCAGAGGGATGTTATCAGGAAAAGGAGCCTTTCTTAGTTTTAGTTAATTGTGAGTGCTTTGGTGAAGTCTCTCTTTGTAGGTGGAACTGCCATCCATGGTTGTTGGGGCTGCTGAGGGACATTATGAAGAAAGTCCTCAGCAACATTGGAGACATGATTTAGAAGTGCAGAGAAATGTTCCTTCCAATGCTCTAAAATTTCTTTATTATCAGTTATAATGGGCAGTTTTCAATGACCCAAATGAAGATTGAATTGGACCGTGTATCTCCTTAATGCCAGCATGGAAAGTTTTGCAGGTCACAGGCATTAGATAGTCTTTGCAGTTCTTCAGCTTTTTGTTGCCACCAGTTATTCTTGATTTCCCTAATTTGTGCCTGACATTTTCCTCTAAGTTCCAGGAAATGTGATTTCATCACATTGAAAGACGGATCTTGACGACAGAATAGATGGGCTTCCTGTTTGGCATTGATCAGATATTTAATTTTTCATTGTTTTCATCAAACCAGTCCTGTCTTTTTTCCTCACAAAACCAATTGTTTCCTCAGCTGACTCAGTGATGACCTTCTGAACATAAGTACTATGTAAAGTTATCAGTATCCCTATTGTAGAAAGTGTAATGTGCTCGATATTTAGAGGGTGTCATAGTCTATCAGCTTCATTTCCGTATTGATTGGTACTCTGATATAAAGAAAGTCTAAAATCTCTGCCTTATCAATACATTAGTTTATTTACTCTAAATTAGTAAATTGGTCAATACCGGTTTCAATCCCTCGGGGATCATTTTCAGTTGACACACAAAAAAAGAATTTATAAAAACATCACATATGAAAGGTTACATTTGGTGACTATTTCAATTAAATCAAGTGTTGAAAGTTGTGTCATTAAAGTACTAGTGGGTACATCTTAGTTTCTTAACGTGCTATTGTATGAGGTATATTGGCTCACTTTGTCTAAGCTTTTTGTACATATAGTGGGTTCTACACTTATTCACATCTCGTATTGATAATATTACATTCAATATGATTGATTCATATGATTAAAACATTAACTAATATCTTACTAAAATGGTAAAAAAAATATACATCATTTGTTTAAAAAGTACTTGTTGTTAGAGTCTTTTTGATCATACTACACTTGTATTACAAAATGTGGAATAAGATTTTTCACTCATACACATTAGTGATAATGAGTCCATTATAGAGTCTGAAAAGTATTTTGTTGTAGAGGTATATCACAGCTTATTGGTTATTGTGATGTCAATAAGACGTAATTTCACTTTGTATTAATGTTTGGGGTATTCCACTTTTTTAAAAAAAGTCCATTGGAATAAACATAGGAAAAGCTTAATTAAAGGGTTAATTAAAAATATATCTTTCATTACTAAAAATACTAGTATGTGATACCTTATTAAAATGGATCCTTCATTTCTAAAGTATTGATATGTGATACCTCGTGTGTTTGTTTTATCATGTATAAAATGGGGTTTACATTTCTAAACAGTAGTACTGTAGGTTGTTACCATCTATAATACATATGTAATATTACGATCTGACATAGCAGCCAACTGAAAATGTTTAAAGTATAATCTAATGGAATGGGACCAATTCCTTCTTTTTACTGTTTGTTTTTCATTTTCAACTGGTGGAGTGCATAACATATGCGTGTTGTGTTAGATCTATATTATTGTTGAATTTGTTGCAATTTG
Organism: Anabrus simplex; assembly: GCF_040414725.1. NCBI lineage: Eukaryota > Metazoa > Arthropoda > Insecta > Orthoptera > Tettigoniidae > Anabrus > Anabrus simplex. Next base: position 978,199,872 of record NC_090266.1, read on the forward strand.
TAAACTGCTGCTTTTGGTGAAGTATCTTAGTCTATGGATGTCATTAGGAAATTGTTAGTGTGTCGTTGCTGGTTGAATGGTGACTACTGCAAAATGAAGCTTGTTCGAGGTGCCGTGCGTCTTGATGGAATTTAAATTTGCACTTCATGGTAATGGCATGAAGGCTTCTGTGTGTTGTAGATTAATTATCTGCAAGCAGAAATAGTAGGTGTGTAAGTTGGTCTATAATAAAGGTGTAGAAGGTAAGTTATATGTTGTGTTACTTACGTTGAATGTTGAGACTGTATGCTTTGCGTGGTTGCCTGTCGAGATCTGTTGCGTGTTATCCTGAGGTATTTTGTTTATGGCATTTTTAGTTTTGGTGATGATAGTAGTAATGTTTTCAAGAAAAACAAAATGAAATCAGATATGAAATCAAAAAAACACTACCACAATATATTAACAAAATCAATCAAAAAATCAACCAACAAGACACCATAAACCACAAACAAATCAAAGAACTTAAAAACAAAATCAAACAAAACAACTTAATAGTAACTAAAGCAGACAAAGGAAACACAACAGTTATCATAAATAAAGATGAATATATAACAAAAACAAAAACTTGCTCCCAAGATGAAACTTTCCAAATCAAGGCCAAAGATGATACTAATAGCATTCAAAAGAATTTAAAAACTTTACTAAAAAACACTAACTTCCTTTTAAATGAACAAGAAACCACAAAATTGATCACAATGAAGCCAGGAATACCTACTGCCAAAGCATACCCTAAAATCCATAAAGACAACATTCCTATGAGACCCATAATAAACTATAGACCAAGCCCCACCTAAAAACTATCACAATTCATTCAAAAAATTCTCAAAAAACATTGTTTTCCAGGCAAAGAAAACCATAAAAAACTCAGTAGAATTTTGTAACATCACCAAAAATATAAAAATTGAACATTACCATAAAATAGCTACATATGACATAACAAACATGTATCCCAACATACCTACACAAAAAGCCATAACAATCATCGAATCCAATCTCAATAACCATAGCAAACTGAGCAAGTTAGAAATAGATGAATTTATAAAACTATTACACATTGCCATCAACAACAATTACTTTAAATTCCATGATACCATATACCACCAAAAAGGATTACCCATGGGATCACCAATATCAGGTATAATAGCTGAAATATATATAGACCACCTCGAAGATCAAGAAATCCAAAAATTGAATAACATTCTTTTTTGGTGTAGATTTGTTGACGATGTATTCATTATAATAGACAACATGCATACCAATGAAAATATAATCCTAGAACAACTAAATGAAATAGATCCTCACATAAAATTCACAATGGAAACTGAAAACAACAACACTATAAACTACTTAGATATATCCATAACCAGACACAACAACCATTTAACATACAGCATATACAGGAAACCTACCCACACATCGAACACAATAAAACTAGATTCCAACCACCCACATACTCACAAGAAAGCCGCATACTATAGCATGATATACAGAGCATACAACATTCCACTCACGAAAAAAGATCTAAACAAAGAATTGAACCTAATTCACGAAATAGCCAAACAGAACGGATATAAAAGAGAAATGATAAACCAGATCATCAGCAAAATAAAAAACCAATCAAAAACTAAATTAACTAGAACCATCAAAGACAAAAAAGATTACACAACTTTTACCTACAACAACAACAACAATCATATACACTCTATAACGAACATCTTTAAAAAACAAGGCTTAAAAATAGCCTACAAAACCACACGTAACAATACCAACATACTATATAACTCCAAATCCGTCAACAACATAAATAAATACAACCATTCAGGAGTCTACCGCCTGAAATGTAATGACTGCAGAGCCAGCTATGTAGGACTTACCGGGAGAAGTTTTTCAATACGATACAATGAACACGTAAATGCTGTCAAGCATAGACACTTTTCAGCAATGAGACAACACATTAACGATCAAGAACATAAATTTACAAGTATCAATAATGACATGCAAATTCTCAACACCAACCCAAAAAGAACCTTGCTCAGTATACTAGAAGAATTCTACATAAACCTAGACCAATACACAAACCCAAACTTCAACTTAAAGGAAAATACTACCGGGCGAGTTGGCCATGCGCATAGAGGCGCGCGGCTGTGAGCTTGCATCCGGGAGATAGTAGGTTCGAATCCCACTATCAGCAGCCCTGAAGATGGTTTTCCGTGGTTTCCCATTTTCACACCAGGCAAATGCTGGGGCTGTACCTAAATTAAGGCCACGGCCGCTTCCTTCCAACTCCTAGGCCTTTCCCATCCCATCGTCGCCATAAGACCTATCTGTGTCGGAGCGACGTAAAGCCCCTAGCAAAAAAAAAAAAAAAAAAAGGAAAATACTGACAAAAATAATGTTCTTTTCAACACAGTTATTCCCCTCCTAAAAGATCATTATTTAAAAAGAATCAACAAACAACAACCTACACATACAAATGAACCGCTCAAAGATCTCCCCTCCTCCAACCCCGCTTCCGTCACGAACGCTCCACCCATCCCTCCAAACCTCCCCTCCGCCGCCACTAACTACAGTCCCAGGATAACACGCAACAGATCTCGACAGGCAGCCACGCAAAGCATACAGTCTCAACATTCAACGTAAGTAACACAACATATAACTTACCTTCTACACCTTTATTATAGACCATCTTACACACCTACTATTTCTGCTTGCAGATAATTAATCTACAACACACAGAAGCCTTCATGCCATTACCATGAAGTGCAAATTTAAATTCCATCAAGACGCACGGCACCTCGAACAAGCTTCATTTTGCAATAGTAACCATTCAACCAGCAATGACACACCAACAATTTCCTAATGACATCCATAGACTAAGATACTTCACCAAAAGCAGCAGTTTACAAATTGCAACAAATTCAACAATAATATAGATCTAACACAACACGCATACGTTATGCACTCCACCAGTTGAAAATGAAAAACAAACAGTAAAAAGAAGGAATTGGTCCCATTCCATTAGATTATACTTTAAACATTTTCAGTTGGCTGCTATGTCAGATCGTAATATTACATATGTATTATAGATGGTAACAACCTACAGTACTACTGTTTAGAAATATAAACCCCATTTTATACATGATAAAACAAACACACGAGGTGTCACATATCAATACTTTAGAAATGAAGGATCCATTTTAATAAGGTATCACATACTAGTATTTTTAGTAATGAAAGATATATTTTTAATTAACCCTTTAATTAAGCTTTTCCTATGTTTACTCCAATGGACTTTTTTTAAAAAGTGGAATACCCCAAACATTAATACAAAGTGAAATTACGTCTTATTGACATCACAATAACCAATAAGCTGTGATATACCTCTACAACAAAATACTTTTCAGACTCTATAATGGACTCATTATCACTAATGTGTATGAGTGAAAAATCTTATTCCACATTTTGTAATACAAGTGTAGTATGATCAAAAAGACTCTAACAGCAAGTACTTTTTAAACAAATGATGTATATTTTTTTTACCATTTTAGTAAGATATTAGTTAATGTTTTAATCATATGAATCAATCATATTGAATGTAATATTATCAATACGAGATGTGAATAAGTGTAGAACCCACTATATGTACAAAAAGCTTAGACAAAGTGAGCCAATATACCTCATACAATAGCACGTTAAAAAACTAAGATGTACCCACTAGTACTTTAATGACACAACTTTCAACACTTGATTTAATTGAAATAGTCACCAAATGTAACCTTTCATATGTGATGTTTTTATAAATTCTTTTTTTGTGTGTCAACTGAAAATGATCCCCGAGGGATTGAAACCGGTATTGACCAATTTACTAATTTAGAGTAAATAAACTAATGTATTGATAAGGTGGAGATTTTAGACTTTCTTTATATTTAGAGGGTGTTCGATATATACTATTGCCAACACCCTTATGAGATTGGTAATTATCTTCTTCAATGGATACAACTCCCAAGTAGCTTGGTGTGACTATAAAATTATCTTGGAATTCTTCAACGAGACAAAGAGGGATAGTTAAGAAATTTTATCGGTGTAAGCATTGTAGATTGAATTATTCAGTGGGGGAAACAGACTAGCACAGTTTCACATGAGATAGAGGGAAAATGATTTAGCATAAATCGGTGGGCTTTCTTGTTGATTAGCTAAACCAAATCTGGCAACTGCTCCACATAGATAAAATATCTCTCTGACAATGGCTGATTATACTCTAACTGCCTGACATTTTAACCCGCAACTGGTACACCTGGGTCCTGGGGGCCCGAGGGAAATTACTTTCTTTTCCAGTGCTGGAAGGTGTGTGATAGCACCTCCCTGTACTCTCCTAGCTCTCAGAGATCAGCCCAAATTGTTGTTGCACGTGTGCCTGTGTTAGTTTTGCTTTTATAAAGACAATCGGGACCCAATGACCCAGGTGTACCTTTAGTGAAATAATTATTGTCTTAACACCTCACTGAATAGTTTACGTATCTTCCACTACACTGCATAAAGATGAACGAGGAAGAGATTGCAGACGCTCTAGATGAACCAGAGGACAGTGACATCAGTGATATAAGCGGAAGTGACAGTGATTGTAAGAACTGTGAACTTGAAACTCAAGGTGATGAAAGTGCTGATGACGGCAGTGATGATGGACAAACCGCAACTAATCTATATATATAAAATAAGAGTTTTGTCTGTACATTGCTCAGAATTTGAAAATAATGGTATTTCTGTATCAGTCATGTCCACAGTAACAAGGAAATGCATTTTTTACTTTTCCGTAATTTCTGTCTGTCTGTATGTATGTATGTACACGCATCACGAGAAAACGGCAGAAGAGAACTTCATGAAAATCGGTATGTAAAGTCGGGGGATGAGCCACTACAATGTACGCTATAAATTATTTTATTCACCCTGAGTGAAACGGTAGTTTAGGGGAAGGCCTAAAATTCAATTCTCAAATATTTACATTATTAGTGGTCATATCGATAAATACTACATAACTAAAGTTCATTGAATTAAATTTCCAACCATTTATGTCTTATACATTTTTACCGTACCAGTTACGATAAACGAGATATTCATGAATTTCAATTTTTGTTGCCAAGACCGCATCAACGCCGTGGCATGAGAAAATGGGTGAACAGAATTTAATGAAAATCGGTATATAGAGTTGAGAAAGAAGAAACTATAGCCTAAGCTATAAACAATTTTACTGACCCTGGATTAAATTGTAGTTTAGGGGCAGCAACTAAAATTTAATTTTTAAATACCCAACCTCTGTTATTGGTCCTATAGAAAAGTACTACAGAACAAAAGTTATAAAGAATACAATTTCCAATCATTTATGTTTTATTCAGTTTTACCGTACCGACTATGATAAGAGTAGTATATCAGAGTTGGAAGAAAAATAAATGTGAAGCCCTAGAATATCGATAGCGCATAACATTGATCAACAATAACATTACCTTTACCATTGTTTGTTGTGATGTTCTTTGTTTGTTAAGCTGCCACTCAACTCCGATTGATGGGATTACTGTTGCGTACCGAGTATAACAGCCTGATTGAACATTGGTGGGAAATAGCTGGGAGGTTAGGAAACTTTTTTCTTTAGCATGCCATTCTTTTGCATCATACACTGTCTGATACTGCCGGTATGTAACACACTGGTTCATCATAGTATTCCAGCTATTCGATCCCTACTAGGACGCGGTGTTTTGAATGAGCAGCATGCACATTTGGCAGAGGCTCACTTAGTAACAGTAGTATGACCTGGTCTAGAATTACAATTTAGGCCTATTCCAAATTATAGCACTACAATTCACTAAATAATTCAAAATTCAACCCTGAAAAGAGCCGTTTCTTAAGAAAAGCATCTTCCTCTTCACTTTTATTAAATTCTACATTCATTTTATTCCAAATTAGCAGCGAACAGGGGTTTTCTCTTCTGGCTTGGAGGAAAAATTTGCCTCCAAGTCAGATCTTTCCGCCACCAGTGTAGTGAAATGAGATTTTTCCGACTCATCTGGTACTCCTAGGAAACAGATTAGTGAAAGGACATAGATTTGCACTGAGACTCTCCACTATTCGACCCCCAAACCCCCGCCGAAAAAAGGCGAAGAGTTTTCACGGATCACGGCTGTCTGCGGCTTTGTCTTTCCAGCTCTGGAACTTTGGACTGGTGGATTGGCAGTGTACTACTGTTTGATAAAAGTGAGAAAATGCGTGGTTTTTCATTTGATCGAGTATTTCATATTGCTTTAAATTGCACCATTCCTACCGACGTCTTTGTAATGACCTATGTTCATTTCACTTACGAAAACCACTATGACAGTCTTTCTGAGGATGTAAAAAAAAAAAAAAAAAGGTGGAGAGTGAGTGTCTGCCATTATAATGAAAACTTCTCAACCTGATTGTGACTGACGGTAGGCAAGCGGGTCTACCATTACAATGAAAATTCCCTAATCCTATCTTCAAATGAGAAAAGACGCTTGGTGACTTCCCCGTCGCGTTTCTAGGATAACGTTAAGAGCTATACAATATAATACAATCTTGCTCACAACGTGTACACTACCTAACCTAGAATTCTGTACACAATGTAGAATTCCGTAGCGAAGCACGGGTACATCAGCTAGTTATTTCTAAGGCAGGAACAGATTGATTGATTGATGCTTGGTGTTTAAAGGGGCCTAACATCTAGGTGAACGGCCCCTAATGGTACAAAATGAGATGAAATTATATGACAAATTAAAAACTCAAAATCCTCCACTGACCACAATTCAAAACGTGAGGACGAAGAATGAATGGATGGATATGAATTTAAAACGATCAGTGGAACCGACCCACAGAGCCTCACTAGCACAGAGGTTGGCGTAAAATAATAGTATTACTGACCAAGGGACTGCTCCTATAGCACGATTCTGAATCGCTGATGCTTGTAGCGGAAAGGTGTCCAAAATCCAAGTCATCAGTCCCTCATAATGGTATTTATCGCTAGAAAAGTAGAAACATGGTATTTGCCATATTGCGGTACTAATCAAAAGTAGTGTAGACTCGCGGTATTCCACACATGATGGTACTACTCACAGGTAATGAAATTCGCACGTATTACAGACCTACTGTGTTTCGCACATTGCAGCGCCATTGACACGCAACGCAAACCTATGGCGTTCATCACCTAAGTGTAATAACCACAGGGACTCGTACTATCCCGTGGTGTTCCTCATATAGTGGGTACTAATCACAGGCAAGCCAGAACCATGGGTTCCGTCATCCCATGGTGTCACTCATATAGTGATACTAGTCACAGGTACTGTAAAAGCCATCGTGCTCTCGTTTGCTACTAATCACGAACCTATTTGGTACCTAACATAGTGGTACTACGCACAAGGAAAAGCGACCCATGATGTTCCCCGCGTGGTAGTACTAATCACAAGGAGTGTCATGGTTGCCCCTTTTAGTCGCCTCTTACGACAGGCAGGGGATACCGTGGGTGTATTTTTCGTCTGCATCCCCCACCCACAGGGGGTTGTATGTTTGGTCCAAGAGAGGTATTTTATTTCCCTCAAGTCTGCCGGCAAGCCGGTTAGGACCCCCGTATCTGCCACCTGGGATGCGCCACGTGGGAGTATCACCTCTCCCCCTGCTATGCCAGCGTAGCAGGTTCGTGGGGAACAGATTCAAGTGGTCAAGAACACCCACTGCACACGGACGAACACCACACACCAATATCATCACTCCGATTCATATTCCTGGATTACGAGGCCCAGCTAGGCAGGTAAACCAAAAGACCCCTCTAACATTTTGGGAACTGCTTTTCAATGATGAAATGATTTCAGAGATAGTACTTAGAACCAATGAAAAAATTCTGTCGTAGTTGGCTGAATCAATAAGGAATTCTTCTTCAAAAGGAACTGACAAATCGGAACTGAAGGCCCTCATAGGTCTTTTGTTATCTCTGGGGAGCCTTCAAATCAAACAGTGAAGATCTAACTAGCTTATATGATACAGATGGCACTGGCAGACCTACATTTAGAACAGCTATGCCCTTGAAACGGGTACCTATTATTTTTATTGCATTGCCTTCGTTTTGACAAATCAACAACCCGTGACACTAGGAAACTCAGAGATAAACTTCACCACATCCCTTGGTTATACACATTAATCATAAGAGGTTGTCAAGAAAACTATTCAGTCGGGTAGTTCGTCACTGTGGACGAAATACTTGTTGGATTCCATGACAGATGTGGATTCAGGATTTAGATTCCATCCAAACCAAGAAAATATGGAATAAAAATATTAATTTCAGCTGATGACAAAATGCATTTCTGCTTAAATGTAGGAATTTATTGTGGAAAATCAGCTACTACCACCCTACAGCGCCTCCTCACACCAACAGCAGTTGTCATGTGGTTAGTTGATCCTATTAAAGGAAGTAATAGAAATGTTACTGGAGACAACTGGTTCTCAAGTGTGGAATTGGTGCCAGTTGACTTACACTGGGACAATAAGAAAGAACAAAGCTAAGCTACCATCAAATTTTTCAACAGCAAAGGGTAGAAATGTGTCTTCTTCAATCTATGGATACTCCGGCCATATAACAATCCTTTCACACATCCCATAAAAGAACAAGGTCGTCAACATGATATCGACAATGCACCATCGTGAAAGTGAGGTGGAAGATACGGCTGAAATGACATATGACTATAATCAAACCAAAGGGGCAGTTGAAGCACTTGACGAAAAGACTCATAATTATACAACTTCTAGGAGAACAAGGCAATGGCCTATGGCGGTCTTCTATGCTATAATGGATATAGCGGGAGTAAATGCCTTTATTTTGTACCGTGGCAAAGAAGATGCTGATGAAGTGACCTGTCGAAAGTTCCTCATTCAAGTAGGAACACAACTCGTGACTACATGAAAGGACGATTGGATTCCCCATTTCTAAGAAACAAGATCAGAATTTCGATATGTGATATTTTAGGAATGATTCCCTCTGAGACTCCAGGAATATTCCAAGTTCACAAGGAAGCTTCTGCTAATAAATCAAAGCAGAAAAGGTGCTCAGTAAGCCCATCTAACAAGGACAGGAAAGCATCACGAGAGTGTGGCCGATGTCAAGCACCCTTGTGTTTAGAATGTTTCAGTACCGTGTGTCCAAAGTGTTTCGCTGGTTCAGAGGAGTAAAAAGACTAAACTGGACTGATACAGACACTAAAAGATATAAAACTAAGGTTTTGTCCGTATACTGTTACTTTTTTCACTGATTTCATAAACGATGTATGTCATAAGGCTGAAAATGTTAACATTTAATCTCTCGTAAGATATGCCTGCAGAAATCTTTATACTGAAGTTTAAATTCTTTTTTGTTTACAGCTCTAAAGAACAACCTCTTTTGTGTTGAAATATAAAGTTTCAATCTGTGGCTAAATATTTACAGCTGTTAGATAGGATTTTATGTATACATGTCTTTCACACTCTATGCTTTACATACTTTCCTTTCTTTTTACATAACTTCTATAAGGGATAACTAGGGGTAATCAATGTAGTTTTTAAATGGTACTAACAACTTGATATTTAAATTATATTCAGTCATTTTCTTTTGTACCAAAGAAAAGTTTAAAATCCATGTGGCTCCTCAGGACCCACGTGTACCTTATGTGTTAGAATTCCCAGGTGTACCAGTTATGGGTTAAGGTAAAAATCTGAGGAAGAAAGACAATTAGTCTTTAAGAAATGTTCTATTCCATTATTTTCCAATTTTGAGCAACGTTCTTCCCAATACAGTATTACAGCAGCTTGTTTCAACTTCACACTTACTATCAAAGTAAAGACAAAGAGGTAGCAGTAAACTAGGTTCATTCCATACAAAATCTTTCGAGCAAGGCATAATTTTTATACTGAAATTAGCCTCACATATTTATAACTCTGCTTCATTCCAAATCAGTTTTCCAACATGGATTTTACTTGCATGTCACTTTCCTAAAACTTCGCAAAATCAACTTTCCTTCAATACAAATGAAAACACAAAAGGTGAACTTTCATAACAGATATAATGTAATAATTACCAACCATCTGGCAACTCTAAAGAAGATCGTATGTCACAAAACCAAGCAAGTCAGGCATAATTTAACACTCACCGATATATCTTTCAACATCCAAAACTGAGAAATCTTCAGTAGGCACAACCATATCCAAACCTTCTTTATCTTCTATGAGAATTGGATTTTCAAATCCATGCTCTTGGAGGTATCGAACAGTCAACAGCTTCCCAGGCAACTTTTTTACAACATCATCAGCACTGGAATAGGAAAAACAGGGGACATCTAACAGATCAGACACTGAAAATTAAATGGTCGTAATTACTTAGTTTAATGGAAACTAAGTCAACTAGAAGATGTGCCAACACTGCACCCATGCTGATATGTCAGGCATTGAGAGATCTCCAATGTTAAAGCAACACTGGGTATTATTTTGATAGGTTATCATGGTGGAGGAGTGGAAAGCTAGTGTGCTAACTGAGGATGCCTAATGAGCAATCCTTGGCCTTAGTAAGTTATACTGACCACTATCAATGTCCATACTAGATAATGTAGCTACAAAGCTTTTAAGCTTTTTACATAAATGAGACACTGCTTAACCCTTTGCGGTCGTATGGATCCGAGAATTTTCAGCAACCAGGATGTACATGTTTTGGAGCAAACAAGCAAGTTCATAAAATGTTACAGTTTTACATATTATTTCTATCAAATACAAAATCGATATGCAGTAAAAATACTCACTTCTATACGTAACAAGCTACATATTTTCCAAAATGGGGAAGTTTCCAATTTAAATACAATGCATAAGGTTTTCACGTAGCAATTGCACCGAACTACTCATTAAAAAAAAAAAAAAAAAAGTGAAAAAATAATCAATAAGCTCTGCATCAAGGGGTAAGTTCGTCTTTATGGGTTCAGAATTATCACAGAACGCGGGTTCTTTAGGTTTCCTGTTATCAGGTTTTATTTCCTTCTACCCATCAACCGACAGAATGTGGTCAAACACTGAACATGCTTGTTCTCATAGATCATTCCCTTCCCAGATTTCCTATTAGTTGTAAATATTGAGTGGAGATGGTAGCAGAAGCTACTGCATGGCTCCTTGAATGCATCCTTTAGAGCCGCTATGATATATACGCTAATCGACAAAAGATCGCACAGAACGGTAAAGTGAGATGTCGACTATACATTGACGACCAACTGAGGAAGCTTGTCGATTACATATTGGCATATGTCTGTGGAAGGTTAATCTGTATTTTCCATTAAGACAATGTTTAACTAGCAACAGTCTGCAGTATTCTCCTCTCACCCTGTCTTACTTTCCTTCAGTATCTTATTGATAAAACAGTTGATCCCAACATGCGCACCTTTCTAGATCCACATCCGAGCTGTATGAGGTGCTGTCATTTGGAAGTACACTTTTGATAGTCTATAAAACCATTTACTTTGCATTTTACATCACCAAAGCGATTCATCAATTGCATTACTGCATGGTAGTAAACATGATGTATCGTTTCATTAATAGAACTCAAAGTTCATGAATAAGGAACGTGATGCACAGTTGTGCATTGAAAATTGCTTTCAGCAGTACCCACACACTTCTCAGTTATTAAAAGTGAAGGACACTAATGTACATACATGTGTATGTGTTTAAAATGTAACCTAACGTATAATATAGAACAAAAAGGAGGGAGGTGTTAACACTTTAGCGTCGACGTGTAAATTTGCTTTTTTGTGGTAAACTGCTGAAATGCGAAATACATTTTTCAGGTTGTTGTGGGCTACAGATGTTCATAATTTCATTCGTAGATGATAATCAAAGACATAGTTTATGTTTCAAGTTACTATTTTTGTGTCCCCATTGGGGTGACATATGGTTATTAGGTTGACTATGCAACAGAGAAAGCGCACGCCTCGTCACCCCTGATCTCTTTACCTTTGTTGTTGTGGAACACTGTGCTCTGTGTTGTGAGCTGTTGATTTACGCGCCTTTCAACGAGTTCCTTGTAATTTACAGTTTTGTGACAAGAATTTAAATCCTGTTATGTGTTTCCGTGTCGAGTAAGCCATGATTACTGATAGAGAGATAGAAGAACAACTTGAAAATGGTTCGAATGTTGAATCAAGAGATGTTGACATTTAGGATTTGCAATGTGATGCCACCTTTTCCAAGTCTGAATTCGATTCCACTGCTGCATCGGGCGACGATTCAACCAAATCACCAGCCAGTGACAATTACTGGGGACCATTCTCAGGTTTGCAGAAACATTTTTTATTCACATGCAGTCCCGGTTTACAATTTCATCTGAATGGTAAATCTCAATCAGTATGTAAGAATAAAGCAATAATAAACTCCAATCCACATTATTTTCCTTGCCATCCGGGGTGACAAATGTTAGAGAAATTCCACTGTCTGCTGCGTAATGCACAGCGTGCTGAGAACGGAATGGGCACTACGCTGTACTCTATGAACACCTTACGTGAACAAGCAATGCAATACAACAGCGAATGGTAGCGCTAGTTTTGTGCGACAGCCTAAAGTTGACAGGCCTGGACACACTACCGTGTCACCCCATGAGGGGTGACATACTATATTTTGTATGAGGGTCCGTCACCCCGCACGGGGTGACATCGTCTTCAAAGTGTTAAATCAACCTATGGCCTTGAGGTAGAATGAGAATAGGTGGCATAAAAAACTAACATAGAAGTGTTTATGCATATGGAAAAACGTAGCAGTTAAAGGGTTAATTATGGTACATTTGCCAGGTGTGAAAATGAGAAACCACGGAGAACTATCTTCCGGGCTGCTGACAGTAGGGTTCGAACCCACCATCACAAGCTAACAGCTATGTGACCCAACCCAAGTGGTCATTTCCCTCGGTCAGTGGTATTAGTTGCATTGGAAAATGCAGTAATCAGAAATAAACTAAAAACACTGTTGCACACTCTGGTGAAATCAAAAACAAAGAAGTAAATTTAAAAAAAGCCCTTACCATACCTAATCCAGTCCTACATTTTTCTCCATAGCATTTCACTCATAAATGAACACTTCATTGACATCTATCCCTTTATGTCAAAGACCCCTATTCATCACTACTTTTCACCTCCACTTTTACTCATTATATGGAAATAAGCCTATACTCTCCTACTATTGTACCGTAATACCTAGAATTGACTCTCAGACTCACACCAACCACATACAGCTAAGAGCACAATTCACTGCAATGGATTTTTTTTCATTTGACCAGAGTTTGAAAGGACTGAGTAACTGAGGGAAGCAGTGTACAAATGTAAAGGAGAGGGAGAAAAAGACAGAAACATTGTTTTTAAATTAGCATGGGACATTTTAAACATGATTACCAAGTTATCCCCCCTTCATTCTAAATCTGTGAATTTATTCTACTTGTCTGCTATGTGTAATAGTTATTGCTTATCTACGAGAAGTGTTATATGGGTTGGATTCCTGTTACTCCCTGTGGTGAATCTGTTTAAAACCAAAAAAACCAAACCCCATGGAACTACAGCCCTTGAATGGCCTTGGCCTACCAAGTGACCGCTGCTCAAAGGCTTGCAGATTACGAGGTGTCGTGTGATCAGCACAACGAATCCTCTCGGCCGTTATTCTTGGCTTTCGAGACCGGGAATTTGTTTAAGTGACCGTAATTAATTAAGTTTGACTCGATTTATTTTGGGTGGAGGTTTGGTATAATATTGACAATTGGGCTGCAGTGGCAATTGATGGTAAATCAGTTCTTGATTTGAGGTATTAGAAAAGGCTGTAATCTTTCACCTGTTTTGTTCATAGTTAACACGGATCACCTACTGATAGGTATTAAGTAGTATGGAACGATTCGGTTAGGTGAAAATGTAGTAAGCAGCTTGGCCTATGCCAGTGACTTGGTCTGAAAGCCTGCAGTCTAGTATCTTAGAACTTGAAAGTTGGTGCAATGAGTGTGATATGAAAACTAGCATTTTCCAAATTAAGATGATATCATTAGGTAAGAAACCTAAAAGAATTGGACATCAAGTTGGGAATACAAAGCTGGAACATAATTTTATGTGTTTAGGTTGTGTTTTCTCCCAGGATGGTAGAATAACAAGTGAGGTTGAATCAAGCTACAGCAAAGCTAATGCAGTGAATTAACAGATGCGGTCAACAATATTCTGTAAGAAGGAAGTCAGCTCCCGGATGAAACTATCTTTACATTGGTCTGTTTTCAGATCAACTTTGCTTTATGGGAGTTAAAGCCGGGTGGACTCGGGATATCTTATTCATAAGTTAGAAGTAACAGACATGAATGTAGCGAGAATGATTACTGGTACAAACAGGTGGGAACAATGGCTGGAGGGTACCCAGAATGAGGAGATAATGGCTAAGTTAGAACTCTATGGATGAAGCTGTACATATAAATTGGCTGTTGTGTTGGGGTCATGTGAGGTGAATGGAAGAGGATAGGTTACCTAGAAGAAAAACTGACTCAGTTATGGAGGGTAAGAGAAGTAGAGAGAGATCAAGATGACCATGGTTAGACCTGGTCTCTAATGATTTAAAGACAAGAGGTACAGAACAAAGCAAGGCCACAGAACTAGTTACAAATAAAGGATTCTGGTGATGGTTAGTAAATTCACCGAGGCTTGCAGCCTGAAAGCTGAAAGTCAATGCTAGAGAGAGAGAGAGAGAGAGAGAGAGAGAGAGAGAGAGTTGGGGGGGGGGGCCTCGCTACAGAAAGACCTACACCAGGCGAGCCGTCCTCAGACACTCCCGGCATTGAAAGCGATATGCTAAATAAAATAAATCAATTAATAGGAATGAGTACCATTTCAAGTGTTAAGAAACATTCTCAAATCCTAACCATAAGGAGAATTCAAGTTACTCACAACATACAGGACATCATAATGAAATATTTTTATACATTTAAAAATGGAATGATGACTGCAGTCCACCTTAGCACTAAAATAAAACAATAATACAATAAACAATACAATAATACAAAAAACAATACTATACTAACATAATTTTTTATTATTATTATTATTATTATTATTAATTTGTGACCTACAAGGCAATGCAAATAATAAACAGCTGAAGCGGGACCCCGTCTCATATATTCTCTTGGACAGACAAGAGAGTTGAAGAAAGTATCATTCGTGGGAGTGACAGCTCAACTGCTTATGATGATTACCTGTGATGTAATGTCAACTGTTCACAAACGTGCTGCTGAATAATGTTGTTCCCCACATCACGTGTATATGCCCAGCTCATGCCACAGCAAGGATGGCTGTGAAGTACTTCCTCTAAACAATATAATCACCACCATCACTAACACCAGAACCTTCTTCAATCCTGCCTAAGTATAGCTTATTCCCCATGGCACAGAGCTGATGGCTGGAGTTGTAATGGGCAGACCTCTAAGCCCAATCACAGTCAACATTACATAGATTACACATTTATCCTTTGGCCACATGGAGAAGAAAATATGTTCAAGATGCAATGCAAATAATTTATGTCCTCCACAATATATATGTCACAACAGAGGCAGATAAAAATTTTCAAGTATCATTCAGGAATAGAGAAATGGCCCCTCCTTATCCCACACAGTAAAAAAAAAAAAAAAAAAAAGCAGTAAGACATTGCTTTACTGCACCATAAGTTTATGTGAATACAATCTTTATTATAAGAAATTTCCATGAGTCTCTAAGTGAAAGAATCTACATGGCCTCAAATGGAAATTGCTGTATTCAAGAAAAATATTGACCATTTATGTTGATTTTCAAGATACCTAAATACAGAATGGTTGTGTGTAGGTACATAACAATACCAGTTTTAGGCCAATTGGATTATTTATACAGCAATACCCTTGTGGTAGCTTGTTGACAAACCATGTAGGGAGCCCGAGATAACTTTGATCACTTGCAATCAGTAAGTGAAGTAATTTCCAGACAAACAGCATCAATGCAGAGAAGAGAATGGTATTAACAACTTTTGCAGTATACTGATAATTTGCTTGTGCTAATGGGTTATCTCTAAGGACTGCACGTGCACTTGCAGCCTGAGACGGTGGTAGTGCACGATCAAAGGAATATGCAAAAATGGAGTGTGAGCAACCAGTCCTCAACGAAGGATATGTCAGCAAGCAGTGGAAGCAAACAATACCACACTTGTTCCAGTGCTGTGACATTGTGTTAACACTTGCGGCGAGGCTATACAATCAGTTACTGCCATGCAAGATAAGACATCTATCAACCTACGTCGTCACAGTGTGCAATTCATAGCTGGACTGCAGATGCATCTGATTCCTGCGATCTACATCGACACTTGTACTGCGTTGGGGTATTATGCCCTACATGAGCAGCAATGTTACATAACAAAAATTCACCTTCATGCAAGCTGATAATTCATCCTCAATACACTGACACACTAATTGCTTGACTCCTTAACAATCCTCTATTAATAAGTTTAACATGACAGTCTAGAGGGTGCAGCTGGGTTCAGGAATGTAAAATCATTTCCCAATTTATCATTTGCTTGTCATAACCTGCTTTACATTTACTAGAAGTTCCCCATGCATTTCAAACCTTCCTTCATTGTGATGCAATTTTCAAAAACATGAATGTATTATGATAATAGTAAAAATACAGCAAGCATTTAATTTTAAGCCTGAAACACTACACAAAAAATTTAAACTACTTTTTCATAACATAAAATCTACGTGACCTCTCTCAATTTGCATAAGTGTAAAAAATACATTAAAAAATCATTACATGATATCCTTTTCAGTTAAAACTTGTGTATCATACGTTATGAAAAAAAATACTATTGTACATGATGATGTTAGGGTCATGCAGCTCTCCATGTCACCCTATCCTGTACTAACATTTCAATATCTGCGTAACTACATCCTACGTCTACTCTAACCTGCTCGTCATATTCATATGTTAGTCTAGCCTGCCGTTTTTACTGCCTACACTTCTTTCAAAAACCAACTCAACAAACCTGGGTGTCTTAAGATGTACCCTCTCATCATGTCTCTTCTTCTGATCAAATTTTGCCAAATCGTTCTAATCTCACCAATTAAATTATCTCTTCATCTGTGATTCAAACTTCCAAACTCACCTTCAGCAAACTTCCGGTAACACCATATTTCAAAAGCTTCTATTTTCTTCTTTTCTGAGCTAGTTTTCGTTCATGTTTCACTTTCATACAATGACATACTGCAGAAAAATCTTCTAAAATGTCTTTCTAATTCCTACATCAATGTTCGAAGTGAGCAAATTTCTTTTCCTAAGAAAGGCCTCCCTTGCTTGTGCTAGTCTGCATTTCATGTCGTCCTTACTTCTGCCATCATTAGTTATTCTATTACCCAAGTAACAATATCCATCTACTGCCATTCAGACTTCATTTCCTAATCTAATATTTCTTGCATCACCAGACTTCATTTGACTGCACTCCATTACCTTTCTTTCAGATTTATTTTCATCTTGTGCACTTCTCCAAGACTGTGCCCATACCATTCATCAATTTCTCCAGATCTGCAGACTGAGATAGAATAAAAATATAATCAGTTTTGATTTCCTCACCTTGGATTGTGATTCCCTTTTCAAATTCCTCTTTGATTTCCTTCATTGCCTGTTCTACGTAAACAGTGAAAAGGAAAGGGGAACTGCACACTTGCCTCACTCCTTTCTGGATTGCTGCTGCTGCTTTGTCATAGCCTTGGATTCGGCAGACTGATTTTCGTAGAGATGGTAGATAATTCTTTCACAATATCTGACCCCGAACACATTCAGAATCCCAAATAGCTTGGTCCAGTCAACACTATCAACTACCTTCTTTTCTTTTTTAGATTTGTGAATGCCATGTACGCAGGCCTGTCTTTCTTAACATGATCATCTAAAATCAGATAAAGTCAGGATTGCCTCGTGTTCCAACATTTCTTCTGAAGCCAAACAGATCTTCTCGCAACTCAGCTTCAACTTGTCTTTCCATTCTTCTGTAAATAATACATGAAATACATGGAATAGAATGGCAATGAGGAATGTACGAGTTTGTTATGTGACCCTCAAACTGTTTCTGATGGTTCCGTCAGCTTCCGCTTCGAACGCTAGCGCTGTACCACGTCCGGGGACCCATCTGGTGACGAATGAACATACCATTTCCATTTCTATAATGTCTAAATTTAAAGCTCATTGTTTACGAAGCCTTTCTCGTGGACAGTCGAGATTTTCTTCTGATGACGCACAGCAAAGTTCTCTGCGAAACTTAAAGAATGTCACCTTATTTTCTTAACACAGCATAAGCCCAAAAGCCTATATCATGTCTATACGTACGGGCTGTGAAAGCATTAATGACAACATTATCACATATAGTTTACCAATCCATTACGGTCATCTTCGTTAGTTATATTCCATTCTGCAACACTCTTTAAAATCCCACAGGGGAAATGAGCATAAACATGCATCTTATTATCTATGCAAATTTTCCGCACTTTGCCATGCACTCAGCCCACAATGAGCATCAGGTAAGCTTGGAGCTGTGAAGTTTTTCTGCAAACAGACCCTGGTGTTCAGAGTCGATGAAATACTCTCCATTCCCGCCTTTAGCTGCACACCTTTAATATGTCACAATTTATTCTGATGATGAACCCAAGGGCGTGATACCCACCCCAATATGTTTCTGTTTACAATGGAGTTACAAGAAGCCAGACACTTGCCACGGTACCTTTAACAGACCCAAGAATTGGTTCTAATGTCAACCCTGAGACATGATGCATGTATGGTTATGATCCTGTTTACATACGTAACATGAGATTAAATGGTGGGCAGACCTAGCTGTATAAGAATCGTGAGGGTATACTATTTACATGCAAACAATGATTACCTCTAGCCAAACTTTAAACTTAATGACAGAAGAAATGTTGGTAAAATACTGTGCTTAGAATGAACACCTTTGTCACCAGCTTGACAAACAAAACAAGTTTTACTATATTACACACCATACATTCCACATTCCTTCATGATATTTTCAAGTGTTAGTGCCACAAGGAGAAGCCTCCACGGCTCAGGCGGCAGCGCGCCGGCCTCTCACCACTGGATACCGTGGTTCAAATCCCGGTCACTCCACGTGAGATTTGTGCTGGACAAAGCGGAGGCAGGACAGGTTTTTCTCCGGGTACTCCGGTTTTCCATGTCATCTTTCATTCCAGCAATACTCTCCATTAACATTTAATTTCATCTGTCAGTCATTTATCATTGCCCTGGAGGAGTGCGACAGGCTTCGGCAGCCGGCACATTTCCTATCCTCGCCACTAGATGGGGCTTCATTCATTCCATTCCTGACCCGGTCAGATGACTGGAAACAGGCTGTGGATTTTTTCAGTGCCACAAGGAGAGAGAAATGTATTACTAAAATTTGGTAATTCTGTGACACATGATTTTTGCACGAAGACGTGCCAAACATCCGGTTGGCTTCTCACTTAGGCAATCTTTTCAACAGTGAACATTTTAAATACTACCATTAGAAGTACAAGAAATACACCAAAGATTCACATTTCATGAAAAAATGATGCAAGGATTCTTCACAAGTTTTACAAACAAACAAACAAACAAACAAACAAAACAAAAAAGCTTAATCAACAAGTAAGCCTACCTTGAAAAATGACGACTTTTAAGCTCTTTGATGAAGACTGCAGTTCCAGTCTGCACTGCCTTTTTATCAGCATCGGGCTCGGTGATATTATGCCTATGCCAATTGGTCCGCATCTTAACTGAAACATAAGTAATGGACAAGTTTATCATTCAGTTTACTCCTAAAGGCAATACCTACAGGTATTCATGAAAACAGAAAAATATTTTATTTATGAATGATAGATTATATCAAACCAACAAAAACTGTGTGTTAAAAAATACAGGAACACCCATATAGATATTTATCCTTGGTCACATTGGGAAATGGTAGAATTAATTTAAGAGAACATTTTAACTATCATTGAAGCAAAGCAAAATGTTCTTCTGTATAAAATTCAATTCTTATTTTATGCCCAACCCTTGACCAGTTTCTGTATGGGGTCGGGTAGGACGTGAGATGAATATATATTTGTAGCAAGTTCTTTACGACTGGATGCCCTTCCTGACGTCAAACTCAGAGGAGTTAATGAGATGAAATGAATCACATGATATAATTATATGATAGTAGGAAAGGAGAGGGTGAAGACTGCTGCCGGCACATAGCCTGCTCCTGTTGAATAGCACCAAGGGGTCTGCTCAAGTTGTAACGTGTCCATCTGATAGACGAATCACCAGCATTATACGCCCTCATTCGATAAGAACACTGCAGAGATGTTTGGAATTGAATCCAGACTTTTGGCACACAATCTAGTGATCAGAAATTGTACAACACCACCACCTCTTCTACCTTGCCGACCTACATTCTGACAGTGAAATTTTTTCAACCAACAGGACTTGAACCAGTTAACCATGTGTCAAGCCATATAGAAGTTGATGCCTTAATGATGACCATGGCCACTATGGAAATTTCCTTATTACCTCTTTAAAACAAACTGAAATTCAATGTAAAATTTAAGTACATATTAATATCTAAATGACGATGTTTAATCCATCAATCTGTAGACTGGTTTGATGCATCGTTCCATACCAACATTCATTTCTACATAAGTGCATCCTACATCTACTCTAATCCTACCATTCTTGTCCTCTCTTCTCCTTCTTCTGGTTAGATTTCCCCACATTACTCTCCTCTCACCAACTGGATTCAGTATCTCATCATGTGTAGGTTGATCTACACACCTCAGCTTCAGAATCCTTCCAGCAGGCCTCAAAAATTGTTGGCAATTCTCACTCGCCACAAGTCCGGAAGGGAAGGTCAAAATATATTTTGCTTAACATTCAGCATAAGCCAACATTTATTGCATGCAACATTGAGGATGATGCATATGAAATAACATTTTCGAGAAAGGAAGTTGCTAACAGAACGTTTACTTAGTCTTTCTGGAAGATGAACATGCACCTGCAGCAGAAAAAGTACAAATTGTTCAAAAGATTGTACTAAGATATTGATTTTTGAGTATGTCCTAGAACCACCTGTAAAGTCATATGATTGGATTCACCCTGGAAAATTACAACATAATTGATAAGGATAGTGTCAAAATAATGAAAAACATGGATGTCAAAATGAATAATAATAATGTTTTTATATCCCACCCACTACTTTTTAACTGTTTTCAGACACACTGGAGGGCCCACAGGAGTTCTTTTGTGTGCCAGTAAATCTACCAGTACAATTCTGACGTATTTGATCACCTTCAAATACCATCGGAATGAGTCAGGATTAAACCTGCCAAGTTGGGATCAGAAGGCCAGTGCCTCAACTGTCTGAGCTTCTCAGCCCAGCGATGTGAAAATGAGAAGTAATATTTAAGATGTTCATGTCAGGGTAAAAATATCGTAACTTAACAATTCTACAACTGAGGTGCCTGTCAGCAACAGAAGTTATCTGACTGATGCCTTTACTTCATGAGTGCAGCAACATAAGAAACATATGTTGACAGCAGTAATTGTTAGTACTGTGCACTACAACATACCATTATTGTAGACCAATTCATCTAGAACTCAAAACAGAATAGGGCTACAGGACTGTTGTTGTGGTACCACACCAACATATAATATTATTGACAAATATAAATTATCAGATTCACACCACCTGATCGGAATCACCCCCGTTTACAATACTCACCCCTGATGCATGAATTGCCACAGACTCACAACTGTCTGTTAATGTTCACTTGCGATCAACACACTCAATACTGACTGGTGTATACCAGATGCGCTATTTATTATATAGGCCCACAGAAGATTATAGTAGTTCACATTCCATATTATTCTAGGTGCCAGGTCCACTACTAATCAGCTACCAGCTTCTTCATGAACCTTCCTCATCACGAGCCTCAACAATTCGCTGGTGCTATTGTTCTGCTTGCAAACGTCCTTGTTTACAATGTCACCGCTGTGCTAGCATTACTGCTGTTGCTGGTATTACCGCGCTCTGGTGGCTACCCTGTACTTAGACTCCATTACCACCACCACCATAATCATTTCCCCCTTTTCCAGCTGAAAGAGCGGCTGGGGGCAAATAGGGTTCCCTTCCAGTTTCTTCTGTCTCTACACCATTTCTCATCCAACAATGTTTTGCAGTCGAGGTTCCATTGTCCTATGCTGTTCTTCACAGAGTACATCCACTGTAATCTTTGTCTTCCTCGTCCTCCCTTCCTGTTAACTGTTTATCCAGTGTCTGTCTTGGCTGTCTTTCTTCTTTCATCTGCTTGACAATCCAAACCATCTCAATCTGTTCTGTTTCAGTTTATGATTTAATTTTTGCACATTTAACTCTTTTCGTATGTCTTTATTTCTCACTGTATCTCTCCTTATCTTCTGTACCATACTCCTTAGGAATCTCATTTCAGCTGTGTGTACTCTACTCCCACCTCTGAGTCATTGTCCAGATTTCTGCAGCATGTCATTATAGGTAAGTAATATCCCTTGTACACTACTTCTTTAGCCTTCACCGGTGCATCGTTATTCCATACTAATCTCTGTACTCACCAGTTCTACAGTTCTAGTAATTTCCACATCCAGTCTTCCATTTTCTGTCAGTTCACCTCCCAACTACTTTAAATGTTCTACTATTCCCAGTTCCTTGTCTCCAACTTTGATAGTTGCTTCTCCCTTGCATTTTTTTTTTTTAACTCCCTTTACTCCTCTACTCATCACCATTGTCTTGCGCTTCTCCACGTTGACCCTCAATCCCCACTGTTCAATCCTTCTATTCAGTACACCCAGCTGTTGTTGTAGCCCCTCATCTTCTCACCAGATCATATCATCATCATCATCAGCGATCATCATTACATTCATTCTTTCCCCTCTATAAACATCCTTTCCTGCCTTTATGATGTCATCCTAGACCATTATGAATAGTAAAGGTGACAAAGCACTGCCTTGTTTTAGTCCATTGTCGATTCTAAACCATTCTGATCTACCGACTGTTCACAAATGCAAAGAGGAGAAGAATTCCACCTAATCAATACTTGTTTATTATTGTTAATAAAAATACAGGACCAGGAACATAACAGAAGAATTTTACATCTCTCTAGATCAATATGCCAACCCTAATTTTAATATAAATGAAATCACAGAAAAAACAAATATCATCTTTAATACAGTCATTCCTTCCCTAAAAAATGCTGATTTCAAGAGAATCAATAAACAAAACCTGACATGCACCGGAGAACCACCGGAAGACACGCCCAGCTCCACCCCTACCCCCTCAACAGCCACTCCTCCCGCCCCTTCCCCTCACAGCAAATGGCGTTAGCCCGAGACGAACATGAAGCAGTACAAAACGTGCTCCCAAACCATATACAACCTCAAGACCACAATAGCAGTAAGTACACATATAGATTCTCTCACATGACTTAAGACATTCCTTCAATATATAAGTATCACTCACATCTTACTCTCACAGATAATCCTTACAATATCACACAACTACAAAATGGAAGGAGCCACCACTCTGGTTTAATGCAATACAACATTACTTAATAGGACAAAGGACATTATGACTCATCTTTTAATGTAAACAACTGGATTTTATATACGGCAAGCTGCAATTTCTACACTTCCATCCAAGCCTCAACTGAATCCACACTACGTTAATATTTTGCCTTTTAGAGATGCAAAGTGTTTCTTATCCTACGTGTACATATACTGACAATAATCTTTTAAATGAGATATTGGTATTTTAAAGTGTAACTCATATTACAATTTAAGCCATTGAGTTTTTAATATAATGCACAGTTGTGGACAACTAAACTTAATATTAGCAGTCAAACTGAAGAATTAAGAAACGGTGCAAGCCATAAACTCAAACGTTCACAAGCATGAAAGTGTTTTATGCATATGTTGTTTTTATTATGAATACTTATAAGTTAGTTTTAAGTTTAGGAATATTCACTTCTCATAGATACACATTCACGCATGATAACATATACTTAACTTCCAATTTGACGAATGCCCTACTCATGAGTACAACCTGACATGTTACCGTCACATGATATTCCTTTTTAGGTATGGTAATATTTGCAAATGCACGATGTGTTATATGTATATGTATGTCCAGCTGAGGATGACCCGCTAGGGTCGAAACCGGTCCTATATTTTTAATAACAATAATAAACAAGTATTGATTAGGTGGAATTCTTCTCCTCTTTGCATCTGTGTGAATCATCGATACGGATATGAAGCACATAAATTACGATACCGTAGCCAATCAGGCAAAACGGAGCGCTTATAGATATCAAAACTTGAAAACTAAATTAATGAATGCAGTTAAGAGCATTGCCTTTCTGAAGGAATGTCTAATTAACTATTTAAAACCTGAATTTCTCAGGAAGTAGAATAACAAACATAGAAATACTACTCAAACACCCAATACACAAAAAAGAACAAATAAGATTTGGCTAAAAGGAGAAATTAAATTCCTATACCATATAAAATATCATCTTAATAATGAATTATACCAAGCACACCTAAAACCATCCCATGAGCTACCACACAGCTACTGGGACTACTTCCATCAGATATCAAAAGAAAAATTAGAAAACTTAGTGATTCTCAAACAAAATACACTGAATAGGAAACTAGAAGCACCCGAAGATGAATCCCCTCACCCATCCTAACGGCGTTAATGAACACAGATTCCACCCACCTATAAAGTATCTACCAGAAACGGAATTCGATGAAACGGAAACTGTCATATTGAGCAAGGGACCCAAACATAACTGGGGAAATACATCAACTTTCCAGAACATTACAACCATCATCGCGGAAACCAAAAACGCTATACAAAAAATCCCATTCGATTTACGCGATGAAGCCAGATACGAAATCAAAAAAAGACTTCCACAATATATGAATAGAATTCATGACAACAGTCATAACAAAAACATTATCAACAGTTCATATATAAAAAAACTCAAGGACAAGATTAAACAGAACAACCTACTCATAACCAAAGCCGACAAAGGTAATACTACTGTTATCATCGACAAGGATGAATATATAACAAAAACTAAAGAATGTTTTCAAGATAGTACCTTTCATATCAAACACAAAGATACAACCACTAATATACAAAGAAATTTCAAAGCATTACTAAAAAATACACATTTTCTTTTAACGGAAGAAGATTCCACGAAACTTGTCGTAATGAACCCACAATTACCAACCGCCAAAGCTTTCCCCAAAATACACAAAGAACACATACCAATGAGACGCATCATAAATTACAGATCAAGCCCAACCTATAAACTTTCACAATTTATTCAGAAATTCCTAAAAAAAACACTAAGTATTCTTAGCCAAAAAAAAAAAAAAGCACGGAATTCAATAGATTTTTTGCAATATTACGAAAGAACTGAAGATTTTTTTTGCTAGCGGCTTTACGTCGCACCGACACAGATAGGTCTTATGGCGACGATAGAACTGAAGATTAAACAATACCATATCCTTATATCATTCGACATAGCAAATATGTATCCAAACATACCTACACAGAAAACCATAAAAATAATTGAGTCCAATTTAAAAAAAAACTACAGTAATTTAAGCACTTTAGAAATAGAAAAATTTATAAAACGACTCGAATTTGCCATCAGTAACAACTATTTTAAGTTCCACGACACTATTTATCAACAACAAGGCCTACCGATGGGATCTCCTGCCTCAGGCATACTAGCCGAAATCTACATAGATCATTTGGAGCATCAATCAATCAGTAAAATAGATAACATATTTTTCTGGTGCAGGTTCGCTGATGATATTTTTGTTATCACTGATAATAGATTTACTAATGAAACCAACATATTGAACCAATTGAATACAATAGACCTGCACGAAATTCACTAAATAAATAGAAAACAACCGTACCCTACACGATTTAGACATATCCATAGCCAGACATGAGTCACCTATCTTAGAGATTATGTAGAAAACCCACACACACCTCTAATGCAATCAAAATGGATTAACTTCCAATCTGACAAATGCCCTACTCAAGAGTACAACCTGACATGTTACCATCACATGATATTCCTTTTTAGATATGGTAATGTTTGCAATTGCACGATGTGTTATATGTGTGTGTAAGTCCAGCTGAGGATGACCCGCTAGGGTCGAAACCGGTCCTCTGTTTTTAATAACAATAATAAACAAGTATTGATTAGGTGGAATTCTTTTCCTCTTTGCATTTGTGTGAATTATCAATACGGATATGATGCTCATAAATTACGCTACCCACTGTTGTCTTTACACAGCAGCAATAGTTATCAAATTGCTTTTCTCATTGTTATTAGCTCTTTGCCAATGCTCATGTGTGTCAGGCTTTTCCCAACTTTGGTTCTGGGGATGCTGTTGTATGCCTTTTCTAATAAAGGTCATTACTATATCCTTCCAATATTCCCACCTCCTTTCTATGATCTGTCTCAGAATGAAAATAGGTTCTGCTGTTCACATTGTTGCTCTTGTTACTGATTTTCCACCTTTCCTCTCAATCTTCTCTCTAATATCCTTTCCATTATCTTAGCAAAATGGAAGGTGATGGTGATTCCTTGGTAGTTACTGCACATCCTATCTTCTTTCTTGACATTTTTTATTATAAACCCCTTCTCCCAATCCTCGGGCACATTTTTCTCTCTCCATACACACTAGAGTATTTTATTAGTACACTGGAGTCCCGCTTGTCCTGAAGCCTCGATCATTTCTATGGTTACGTCATCTATTCCCACAGCTTTTCCGACCATATTTTTTACTGCCCATTCCACCTTTGTCATCGAAATGTCTGATTCCTTCTGTGTTACTTCTATTCCTGCTGCCAGGACACATTCTCCACATGCCTAGTTTCTCATGTTCAGCAGTTCACTGAAATATTATTTTCATCTGTTAATGATCTCTTCTGGTTTTGTTAGTATTACTCCTCCTTTATTCTTCACAAACCTTGTGTTCACTGTTTCATTCTTACAGTTTCTTATAATTCAAATAATTCTCATAGTTCAAATATTCCTCTACTTCCTAGGTGAAAGTTCCCCAACTTTCCTTTGGCTACAACATTTTTGCAAACTCCTTTTGCTTCTATGTAACTTGATCTACTCTCTTCAGTCTTCTGTCTTTTCCATTCCTTCCAAGCTTTCCTTTTCCTTTACTTTATCATTGACTCAATCATTCCACCATTTTGTCTCTTTCTCTCTTACCTTTCCCAATTCTGCCATGGCACACCTTCCAAATGCACTCTTTAAATGATTCCATTCCTATTCAACATGACAACCATCTGCCCCTGGTATTAGTTTTTTACCTTGACTTTCCACTTTGCTCTCACTGCTCTATGGTCACCCACCAAAGGCTTCCTTAGGAATAGCCGTAACATCCATAAAATCTTTCCAATATCCTTTTTCCACTAATATGTAATATATCAAAGTGTTTGTACTTCTGTCTCATCCATCCATACCTGGCAATCTTTTTCCTAAACCATGTTTCTCCTATTATTACTTGGTTCCTTTCGCAAAAGTCCATTAACATATCCCCTTTTGATTCTTGTTGTCATATCAATATGGCCCCAAAATCTCTTCCCAATCGTGTGTTCAGATTTCCCATTATAATGACTTCCTTGTCTTCAACGTATTTCTCCATTTCTTCAAGGAATTATTGTAATTCTCTTCTTTATTTCCAGCTTGTGGAGCATATACTTGAAACAGGCCTTGTGTTCCTGTCTCAAACTGTATCCTTGCTGTGATAATTCTGCAATTTATTTCCCTTCATTTCAATTCAAAACTCTAGTAATTGAGCCACACCTTATTACCTTCACATCTTACTTTTGTACTTCACCAGATATTGAATTCTTTACAATGTCATAGATCAATCTGTTATGGCTCCTTAGTGTTCTCTATGCCTGACTTGACATTTAGTTCGCCCCGATTACGAGGGCGGTTTGAAAAGTTCTCGGAATCACCGCTAGATGTCAGTGCTAGAGCAACGAGGCTCCCGCGCAATAATCACACATCCATTGTGACTGAACACGTGGCACGTCAGTGCTCTAGCTGCAGGAGTGTGGAAGTGACGACTCTCTGTTGTTGTTGTTTTTAGTAATGTTTTATGTATAATCGCTATTAAGCAAGTTCACCAACAGCTGATGATGACATTTTTACAGGTCGAAACCGGTACTGTTTTAATGTAGATAACTTTAAACATTTTGTAATAAAGTATTGATTAGGTGGAAATCTCATTCTTCATACTTGCATTCTTAATTCATCAACACAGACAATGAAGCTGATAGATTATAGACCCCAGAATCGCAAAATTGCATAAAATGGTCACGGAGGATCGGCGACTGAAAGTGCGGAAGATTGCTGAAGCTGTAGGGCTGTCTTCTGAACGGGTATATTATATTATAACCAAAGAATTGGGTATGAAAAAATTATCCGCAAGATGGGTGCCGCGGCTCTTGACATTGGACAATCAACGCACCAGATTGGAAATGTCCGAAGAAAAGACTGGCCCGTTTTCAGAGCAACCAACAAGATTTTTTGCGCCGGTTTGTGACTACAGATGAAACTTGGGTCCACTGCTATACCCCAGAGACAAAACGGCAGTCAAAGCATTGGAAACATGCTGATTCACCACCACCAATGAAAGCAAAGGCAGTGCGTTCGGCCGGAAAGGTCATGGCCTCAGTTTTCTGGGATGCAAAAGACATTCTGCTGATAGATTATCTTCTTACTGGCCAACCAATTTCGGGGCAATACTATGAAAACCTCCTAGACCAACTACAGGAAACGATATGCGAAACAATGCCTGGTTTGGCAGGGAAAAAGGTCATCTTTCATCAGGACAACGCTCCGCCGCACACAAGTGTTATTGCCATGGCGAAACTTCATGAACTGGGGTACGAATTTTTGCCACATCCACCTTATTCACCTGATTTGGCATCATCAGACTTTCATCTATTCCCCAAGCTGAAAATTTTCCTCAGTGGACGGAGATTTTCTACAAGGGAAGAACTGACAGCCGAACTGGAGAAGTATTTTGCAGGCCTGGATGAATCTCATTTTCGAGATGGGATCAAGGCATTGGAACATCGCTGGACCAAATGCATTAGTCAACAGGGAGACTATGTTGAAAAATAAAAGCAGTTCCCCCGAGATAAGATACTTAATTCTAGTACATTCCAAGAACTTTTCAAACCACCTACGTAGACAGATGGCACCTCATGTAACGGAGGATTGCCAAAGCATTTCTTCCTAGCTTATCTTTGATTTAAGTTATCTCTGATCGGCAGACAATAATGGCGTTTAAAGAAAAGATAGAGACTTTCATCTCGTACAAATGGTTCTACAAAAAGATTCAAACTTTATCTTATTTGGCTCTCTTAGTTCAGAGTCAATGAATGACTGACTACTTAGCGTCAATGAATAAGATTTCTTCAATCTCAAGGTATTTATCCTACTTATCCTTTCTTGGCTTGCCATATTTTGCTAGTTTGTTTTCTGAGACATCCCTGTTTTGTGTATTATTCTTTTATCAATTTGCTGCAGATTTACTTCACTGCCCTTCTTTTCTCCTCATGTCTGTTTGTTACATAATCGTTCCTACATAGAGTGAAAGGTGTGTGATGAGTTTGTTTCTGGTTTTTTGATTGGAGACCTTTCGTTTCTCTATGTCTTTGAAGTTTGACTCAAGCTTATGTTCTGGTAATGTACGATTCATGTTCACATTGGTGTGCGATATGAATACGTGACATGCGGTGTGTAAGTTATTTACGTTATGTGTTTTGACTGGATGAGCCAGGGCTCTTTGCAGTGAGCCAGGTATCTGATCTGTGCTCTTCAGATCAAGCTCATGAGCCGTTATCTGATTCATGTCATGCAGTTACAATTCTTGTCATAACGTGCCTTGATATTAATTTTTTTTATTCACTGCGCTTCGCATGTTTGGTCTCTCAGTGTGTGTGGGTGTGGAATGGTTATCGGACCCATGTTACTTTTCAGTATCTTAAGGATTTTTGCTTTTGTCATTATTCTTATTTCATCACGCTATTGTTTCTCGCTATTACTTTGGGATTTTGCTCTCATTTTACTTGCTTTATGACTCATGTTTATTTGCTTCTGTAACTATGGCAACTCCTTTTCTTACCTCCTTGTGTTCCATATTTGTTTAATTTTCTAACAGCCTTGGTTCACTGGCGTATTTTATTTCTGGGGATGCAGTCTCTATGGAGATTGTTGGGAGGCATGTTTCTTTTCTGACAAAATGCCTTGATTTTGTCTGGGGAGCCGTGATAATTTTATTGTGTGAAAGCTGTTTCTTTCACCTCATGATTCCAAATGGTCCTTAAGAAAGAAATACTTTGGATCGCGTTTTAATTGCCACTGTCTGGTAATAAATAAAAATAATTTTATCACAGATTCTATAAGATTCAGATTGAATAGTCAAGCGATTTGACTGTGATTGGAGTATCTTTACAAACCATGTATGTATTTGACTCCCCTGTATTCTCCATTTATTTGTTTTATGCCTATCTTCAAACCTTTTCTCTCTTGTTTTTGTTAATACACCTAATTCATTTAAATTGACCTCTGCTCTATGTTATTGTCTCTCTGCTTTGGGGACATGCCTTTTATACTTTGGTTCTGTGGTCTAAGGGGCCCGGATTCAGCTCCTGGCAGTTTTTAGCCAGTTTCAACCGATCTAGAATATGTAGGTGTTGTATAATTCACCCTATGAGCAATTAAAACTCAATGGTATGAACAATGTTGTCATTTTTTACTCATAAATATTTGTCAACATTTGATACGTATTTGGGAATTTGCAAGACCCCCTAAAGCAGGTTAAACTACCCTCCAACCCAGCTTAGTGCTTTCTAGTCTGTCATGGTGTATTTGTGTTGCTGGTAACAGGACAATTGAAATTTAATTTCAACCTTGTTTCATTTTGGTGGTGCTGTTGGGGTTTAAAGGGACAGAACATCGAGGCCATCTGTCAATTGGTGTCGCTTTGCTCACTGCTCTAGCGATAAATCTTCAGATTCAATAGGTTAAGTAGTTTCAATACTTTCTTTCTTTTTGGAAAATTTCATTTGGGAGTAATGGCTCCTAGAAGTAAGAAATCAAGCCAGGTTTGGGACTATTTCACAGATTTAGGAGATGACAAGGGCAAATGCGATTTTTGCTTCAAGCAAATTTTGTACAAAGGTGGGAGTGCATTCAATTTGATGTGGTATACGCATGGTGCACAAAAAGCAATAGTTCTAGCAAGTTATCGGTTAACACCTGAAAGTTAAGACATTTCAGATGAGTTTGACAAATAATAATTATTAATAATAATAATAATAATAGGAAGAAGCCGTGCCCAGTCAGCTTTCGTGGGGGTCTGGCACCGAATTGAGTAAGCGCTAGACATAACTCCTCTGAAGACACTGGGGTGGGGGGCCGCAACCCCGACACGGCGCGTCCCATATGGCCGATAGGGGATGTTCCTGTAGATATGCAGGACAGGTGTGAATAAGGCCAAGCCAAATAAGCACCCGCGGATCAACTGAGGCAAAAAGGACTGCAGTCAACGGTCTCGACGGCAGAAGAGGATATTTCCCAAACGGCTGAGAGAGCGGAAGAACTGGCTCTTCGGCTTACAACCGAAGTTCTAACCACGGACTCCTAATTAATCGTAAATCGCACCTCTCGATCTTAACCACAGTGTTGTAACCTTGTGATCATACCAGTATGATCACCTACTGCATGTATCTTCAACTTGCAACATTGGCATGATGGATAACACGTTATCACAGCAACTACCCCAGGCTCTGGACACACCTAGTCCGTTTTCTCCCGATCATCGGATTCTGGGGGATCGGGAGCATCATGCAGAGAAGAGTCTGAGCTTCTCAAAATCTCTTCGTCCCGAGAAAAAGACCTTCTTAGGTACAATTAATGTCAACACCCTACTGAAAACAGGCAAGCTTAAACAGCTAACGGACACCCTGGATAAGTTCGATATTCAAATCATAGCACTCCAGGAAAGACGCTACCAGGATGAAAACCATTTTGACTCTGACGAGTACAGGATATTTAAGGGTAAACCTGCCATAAGAATCCATGGGAACTTAACACAACTTGGAACAGCTTTTGGGGTACGAAAAACTATCATCAGTTCTGTACTTGACTTTACATCCCCATCTGAAAGAATCTCAGTACTTACTGTGAAATCTGGCAATAAAGCTTACTCCTTGGTCAACGCCCACGTGCCCACAAACACTGACAATAAGAAAAACCCAGAGAAAGTGGAAGCCTTCTGGGAACTCTTAGAAGAAACCACTAGCAAGATTTCAAAGCATCACGTGAAAATCTTAGTTTTAGATAGATTCACGAATGGCTGGTGAAATTGGGCTAAGTTCTGAGTTTGTGCGTTGTATGGGGTTGCGTTTCTGTATGGCCTGTTATCCGAGTTGGATTCATTAAGAAGAGCCTGCAATTTTCTACATAATGTACTCCGTTTCTGGGAAAGTACATAAGTTAACGTGTTCTGAACTTTATCTTGAAAAATGTTCCATTGTGCAGCTGACAACAACTTGGTAACCTCGAGATGAGTTTCATACAAACGGTTGTTCAGAAAAGATTTTTTTCTTATGTAAAAATTTTAGTTCATTTTGGAGCCAAAGTTTATTAGTTTTTTTCCTGCACTTTTCTCTGGTGTATTAAAATGTGCCTTTTGTTTCTTAAGAATTTTGGAGTCAATTTATTTATGATGCATTTTTTGATCAAAGTAATGTCCTTGCCCAATTTTCCTATTTTAATACGTAAGCCCATATAATAATGAGCATTATTTTTTGCCTGGTGGGCCAACTTATTTAATGTTAAGAATTTCATTATGGTCTGCATTGAATCGAAATTTACAATGTTGATTAAGGATAAAGGGTTTCCACCTGTTCAATACATTGCACTCCTCATCTCCAGGCTAGTAATTAATTATATTTTTTCTACATTTCTCTTTCAAATTTCACAAAATCCTTTTGTACTACGAAAGCACATATATGAATGAATATATTTAAGCAAAAAAAAAAAAAAAAAATCAAAATATTAAATAATTTATTGTCTTTAAGGAATCTTTTCCAAATTTAGCAAAAGTAGCTGCTATTGGATTGACCATACCTGTGAGCCAACGAGCTAGAATAACATAGAGGGGCTGTATACCCGACATCAGCGCTCCCTGCTTGAAGCAAGTTGATAAGGGGCAGCCATGTTAACGGTTGTCAAAACAAAGCGAAAATTGGCGCGAGAGCGTATGTTGAGGTGACAGGGAGATCGTGCATGCCAATTTAATTCCCTTAGTTTTAAGAAGTGAAAAGATAGATTCTCGCTTTTAGGAATGCCAGCCGTAAGCTCAGTGTATGGTTGTACTAATCGGAGTAATAAAACCAAGGATATATCGTACTTTAAGTAAGTATTACTGAATTATAGCCGATATTCCTTTTTGTAATTAAATCCATTTTATTGTTTACTTAGCGAAAGTACGGATAGCTTACGGTAATTATTTGTCGAATTTTGTTTCAGATTTCGTTTAAAGAACAAGGAATTAACCGAGGGCGAAAAGAGATAAATGGTATCCCACTCAATTCAGTTGCTTATGCTCTGTACATTTCCAGCCCTATTTATTTTTCATTCACATTTACAAATAAAGAAAATGGAACGCCCACCACCAAGAAAACGTAACCACAAAAAATCACTTATTTCGTTCAAACGTACACTAAGTATGATAAATACAGCATTTTACTGCTATTTTTGAAATGTATACAGCCTTTATTGTAGATGTCTGTTGCCACACTTCATAATGGACAACTTTCAAGGTAGTAATCCCAGTATGATATGGTAATGGGAGAAACATGATATCCCGCCTATATTATAATAAATAATTACACTAAACGATTATTGTGGTAAAGTATTCATGGGCCGCTTCTGTGGTGCACTGGTTAGCGCGAGCAGCTGCCACCCCTGGAAGCCCGGGTTCGATTCCCAGCTCCGCCACAAAATTTGAAAAGGGGCACGAGTGCTGTAACGGGATTCTATCAGCCTGGGGAGGTCATCCTCGAAGTGATTTTCCGTGGTTTCCCACTTCTCCTCCAGGTAAATGCCGGGATGGTACCTGACTTAAGGCCACGGCCGCTTCCTTCCCCCCCCCAAAGGCCCCTGTTCAGCATAGCAAGTGCAGCCCTCCCTCACAGGTGTGTCCCCCGACCCAATGTCTCACGCTCCAGAACACTGCCCTTGAGGTGGCAGAGGTGGGATCCGTCGCTGAGTCCGTGGGAAAAACCAACCCTGGAGGGTAAACAGATTAAGAAAGGAACACAGTACTCATGAGGATGCAATAATTTTAAAAATATGAACAAAATGAGGTTGTAACCTATTATAGGTCCCTATGATTTTAAGGTTTCCTGTCATAAATATTTATGTCCACCATTTTTATTCTAATTTACGCTTAACCACAACAGCCAAGCAGGGTAATGGTCTTGTTCCGATTTCGAGGCCTATTCGTATGTCACTGTGCGATGATTTCGAACTACCCTACAATCAACTGATCGTGATGTTGGCCTCGTGCCGCAATATGATGAAGAGGCGGTATTCGCTTTCGGCAACAGACTTTAATTCTCCCCCAGCGATTCTAAAATGCGCATTTTCTACACTTTTCATCATTAAAAGGCCATGCCCCCTTGCTTGTGTGACAACAGGAAACATGGCGGACGTTCGTTCTATTAGGTTCACCCAGGCAGCGCTTCCGCCTCTCTATGTTATTCTAGCTCGTTGCTGTGAGCACAGCTGAAAGTGAAAGGGGATTTTCGGCTTTGAAGAGAGGTAAAACTTGTTCGAGGAATCGTATGAAGCAGACCACACTCAACAATTTGATGCTGATTTCACTAGAGGGACCAGACTCAACAGAATTCAATTATGTAAGAGCTGCAGACAGCTGGGCCTCAAACAAGAAAAGAAGAATGAACACAAAGCGTCAAGCTAAAGGAAAATTTCAATTTTTTTTTTTTACGTTAGGAAAAGAAATATCTAATTTTTTCTTGTTCGTGATAACACTGAAATAGTTAAATTTTGCAGTTAATGTTTACCTGTCTGATACTACTGTTAATGCCTAAGAGGAATACACTGAAATTTTATCATTCATTTTTGAAGTAGTATTCTCCCACCCGGCTACTCATTCCTGCCACCCCGCTGACAAACATTTTTGGGGAGAACACTGGAAGGCTTTATTTCGCTGTTTAACAGACAGAGGCCCAGTTTATTAAACCTCAGTTAACATTTAACTGCCTATTAAAATAATTTAACAGTGAACTTAACCAAATTAGCATTTAATCAACACTAGTTAAGACTAACAATCCTTTAAATTCTCGGTTAACTTAACTGCCCAGGTTCAAGCAGTTAAATTCTCTGTTCAAAATATGCCAGGTGCATTAGGTGCAGAATATCTTGAATATTTGGAATATGATAGACCTGTTCTAAAAAGATTTACAAACGGAAGGAATGATTTTCATGCAGTTATTTCACTTGCTTAATCGTACGTTGACTAACATCAGTATGTAGATTGAATTCACTACAAATTTTCTGCCAAAAGCTTTGAGCACAGATCCATTAGTTTGCTTTCTATAACAGGTAATTCAGTGTTCTCCCCAGAAATTTTTGCCAGCCAGGCGGGAAATACAACATTTAAAAAATATGATCAAATTTCAGTTTATTCCCCTCATGGCATTAACAATAATATCAGGCAGGAAAACATTAACTGTAAAATTGATCTATTTTAGTGTTATCACGAACAACATAAGAGTACGGTATTATGAACATCTTGTGTTCTGCTGCTCGTTCATCATCATGTAACACTGGGACTTACCGCTCGGTGGCTGTAGAGTGCCTGCATGTTAATTCGAACAATGCTTGCGCACGATACGTGATAGTCAAGCTGAACATTTGAACTCCGAAGTAACTGATGCAATTGTGCAGACAATAATGAAGATTTATCACTTAAATAAACAGTTTTGAAGTATTTACATTTTAATTTTGCTCATCAAATATGTATTAATGTTATAAAACTAACACATATCTACAGCGAATACTTGGTAAATACCTGGAAATAATTTACAGAATAAGAGAAATGTGAAGCACACATTCTCTTCTCGGATTTTTTTCATATTGGTCTATAGAGCAACAGAAAATTGACGGTCAAGACAAAAAATCTGAATAAATGTTGACATTACGCGCCTTGGTTTACAGCTGTATTCAAACAAAAGCGCATCGAAGCACGCTCACAAATGTATGGTTCTGCCACTGCCTTCTAGATTCTGACTCGTACGAGATCGTGACTCATACGAGAGTTAACACCATGTTAACTAACAATTCCCAGGAAATGTTTTGAATAAACGCAAGAATATTAACATGCTGCTAAATTTTTAATGCTATGTTAACGAACAGTGTGTGTTAGTTTTCTTTTAACTGAGATTGACTAAACCGGGCCATAGTGCCAGCTTGTGAAAATTTTCCGTTCGATGTTATCAAAGAAACAGCATATTGAAAATTCAAATTTAATTCTTTTTCAATTTTTCCCCCCATGGTTCAAGGACATATTACATATTAGGGGTTAGCAACCAATTGCACACTGGAGAGACCTCCAGAGTTTGAGGTGCCAGTGAAATATTGCCTTCTAAGGAAAACTGAAGAACAGTATGCATATTTGTTGTGCATGGTGCCAAAATATTTATGGTTTTATCATGTGATTAATGCACCTCACTTATGCTGCATATTCGTTCCCTAACAAAATGACCTTGGTGCATGGTACCTGCTGGTTCATTTTCTCTCTCTCACTCCGGCACAACTCCAACTCTAGCTGTGCACCACACCAGCCAGCAAGATGCTAGGGTTGTCCAGTAGCTGCTATGTCATACAGATTTTGAGTAAAGATTTTTACACCTTCCATTTCGAAATGGCAACTAAATTTTAGTAAATCACTAATTTATGGTCAGCTCATCCCCTCAGTGCAATTCCATTGAGAGTTTCGATATGACCGTAACAATAGTTCCCTTGTCTGCTACAAAACAAAGCTGTGCTCTGCAGCAGAAAATTATGATTCAGATCAATAGAAACTATCCATTCTTTTCTAAGTAATTTCTAACTACCTCTTGAATATGTAATAACAGTAACCTAGACCATGTAAAACATTACATAGATTTGGCATTCAAACATTTTACAATGTTTATTTAAATCCTATGTATGAAGGTAAAAATGTGATTGTAGCATACTCAGTTTCATTTCTTTAGCAAATTCAGCTTTCAAATAATCACATTAATGGAAATCTATCATACAATTCCTGATCGGTGGAAAACGGTAAATAAAAATGTAAACAGACTCTGGGATGGGTTTAAAGAAATTGTTGAGGAATGCAAAAACAGGTTTGTACCATTAAGGGTGGTAAGGAATGGTAAAGACCCACCTTATTATAATAGAGAAATAAAGAGACTAAGAAGGAGGTGCAGACTGGAAAGAAATAAGAGTTAGAAATGGCTGTGGAAGTACGGAGAAATTTAAGGAACTTACTAGAAAACTGAATCTAGCAAAGAAGGCAGCTACGGATAACATGATGGCAAGCATAATTGGCAGTCATACGAATTTTAGTGAAAAATGGAAGGGTATGTATAGGTATTTTAAGGCAGAAATAGGTTCCAAGAAGGACATTCCAGGAATAATTAATGAACAAGGGGAGTGTGTATGCGAGGATCTTCAAAAGGCAGAAGTATTCAGTCAGCAGTATGTAAAGATTGTTGGTTACAAGGATAATGTCGAGATAGAGGAGGAGACTAAGGCCAAAGAAGTAATAAAATTTACATAAGATAACAATGACATTTGCAATAAGATACAAAAGTTGAAAACTAGAAAAGCGGCTGGAATTGATCAGATTTCTGGGGATATACTAAAGACAATGGGTTAGGATATAGTACCATATCTGAAGTACTTATTTGATTATTGTTTGGTCGGAGGAGCTATACCAGTTGAATGGAGAGTTGCTATAGTAGCCCCTGTATATAAAGGAAAGGCTGATAGACATAAAGCTGAAAATTACAGGCCAGTAAGTTTGACATGCATTGTATGTAAGCTTTGGGAAGGCATTCTTTCTGATTATATTAGACATGTTTGTGAAATTAATAACTGGTTCGATAGAAGGCAATTCGTTTTTAGGAAAGGTTATTCCACTGAAGCTCAACTTCTAGGATTCCAGCAAGATATAGCAGATATCTTGAATTCTGGAGGTCAAATGGACTGTACCGCGATTGACCTGTCTAAAGCATTTGATAGGGTGGATCATGGGAGACTACTGGCAAAAATGAGTGCAATTGGACTAGACAAAAGAGTGACTGAATGGGTTGCTATATTTCTAGAAAATAGATCTCAGAGAATTAGAGTAGGTGAAGCTTTATCTGACCCTGTAATAATTAAGAGGGGAATTCCTCAAGGCAGTATTATCAGACCTTTATGTTTTCTTATATATATAAATGATATGAGTAAAGGAGTGAAATCGGAGGTAAGGCTATTTGCGGATGATGTTATTCTCTATAGAGTGATAAATAAGTTACAAGATTGTGAGCAACTGCAACGTGACCTTGAAAATGTTATGAGATGGACAGCAGGCAATGGTATGTTGATAAACAGGGTTAAAAGTCAGGTTGTGAGTTTCACAAATAGGAAAAGTCCTCTCAGTTTTAATTACTGCGTTGATGGGGTGAAAGTTCCTTTTGGGGATCATTGTAAGTATCTAGGTGTTAATATAAGGAAAGATCTTCATTGGGGTAATCACATAAATGGGATTGTAAATAAAGGGTACAGATCTCTGCACATGGTTATGAGGGTGTTTAGGGGTTGTAGTAAGGATGTAAAGGAGAGTGCATATAAGTCTCTGGTAAGACCCCAACTAGAGTATGGTTCCTGTGTATGGGGACCCTCACCAGGATTACCTGATTCAAGAACTGGAAAAAATCCAAAGAAAAGCAGCTCGATTTGTTCTGGGTGATTTCCGACAAAAGAGTAGCGTTACAAAAATGTTGCAATGTTTGGGTTGGGAAGAATTGAGAGAAAGAAGAAGAGCTGCTTGACTAAGTGGTATGTGATATACTAACAATTTGTTGGTTATTTTGATCCACCTTTTCAATACAAATTACAGTTTGTGTTGCTAAGTTGTAATGTTACAACACTAATTTACCGGGACATGTTTCACTTTTATTCACAAGCATCATCAGCCTATACAATTGCCTCAAGGTTTGTCATATTTGGATTGTTGTTACAAATTTCATTACATTGAATGTAAATCTAATTTCAGTGATAATATTTAAAACACAAGAATAATATACACATTAAAAATTATGACAATATGATTTGCAATGTTAAAATGGAGTAACTCTTAATTCTAAAACACATTGACATCCAAAACACAGTTTTTACAATTTGAAAATTTGGCTAAAAATTGTTTGCAATGTTAAAATAAAATTGATTCAACTATAATTTGGCATTAAAATTTGAGTCATAAATATAAATATTGGATGTTAATATATAGGAGCCATAGTTTCTGAAGTGCGTTGGTTTCTAGAATACAGCAACATTTCAGTATTGAGAATTTTAGTTAAGTTCCCCTCCATATAACACGCCAAAGCTTAACGCCCCCGCCTGCAGGATCGTCCTCTACCCCCACCTCGACAACAGATAAGAATTCCCTACCACATAGCACGTCAATAGCAAACGCCCCGCCCAACATCTCTTCCCCTCAACCCCCTACCCGCCCTTCACAACAGCTCTTTCATACGTACAACACAAGGAGTAGAGCCACAACAGACAATAGTCACAGTAACGCAATAAGGTCCACAAGATTCTGTAGCAGCAGACAAAGGGGTAAGTGATAATGCAACATCAACACTCACATTACAAGCACAACACACACACACAATATTACTTAAGTTCATTTCCATTTGTTCCAGATGCTTCTTCCATTCTATAAATCGAAAGAAACATAATCAGATACTCAAAATTTGGATTGAAGCCCCTTATAACCATAACTTACATCAAAACAATCAACTTCCAACGGAGAGTCTGGTCGCTACAAACAAGAATTAAATATGTCAAGACTTCCTCTGATCAAATTGCCAAACTGCAGCAGCAAGCCTCATCAAATCTAGAAGCCATCTTCCAACGAACCCAAGACTTCAATTCTAGATTATCATCATGACTAATCACGCATAATGCAAAATTAGTCTTTTTAAATAACATTATTTAGAGAGCACAATTCTGAACTAAAATTCTCAATACTGAAATGTTACTGTATTCTAGAAACCAACGCACTTCAGAAACTATGGCTCCTATATATTAACATCCAATATTTATATTTATGACTCAAATTTTAATGCCAAATTATAGTTGAAACAATTTTATTTTAACATTGCAAACAATTTTTAGCCAAATTTTCAAATTGTAAAAACTGTGTTTTGGACGTCAATGTGTTTTAGAATTAAGAGTTACTCCATTTTAACATTGCAAATCATAGTCATAATTTTTAATGTGTATATTATTCTTGTGTTTTAAATATTGTTATCACTGAAATTAGATTTACATTCAATGTAATGAAATTTGTAACAACAATCCAAATATGACAAACCTTGAGGCAATTGTATAGGGTGATGATGCTTGTGAATAAAAGTGAAACATGTCCCGGTAAATTAGTGTTGTAACATTACAACTTAGCAACACAAACTGTAATTTGTATTGAAAAGGTGGATCAAAATAACCAATAAATTGTTAGTATATCATAGCATAGTTCAATACGGATCTAATAATGAGATTAGTTACATATAATAAGTGGTATGTTCCGAGCTGTCAGCGGAGAGATGGCGTGGAATGACATTAGTAGACGAATAAGTTTGAATGGCGTTTATAAAAGTAGGAAAGATCACAATATGAAGATAAAGTTGGAATTCAAGAGGACAAACTGGGGCAAATATTCATTTATAGGAAGGGGAGTTAGGGATTGGAATAACTTACGAAGGGAGATGTTCAATAAATTTCCAATTTCTTTGAAATCATTTAGGAAAAGGCTAGGAAAGCAACAGATAGGGAATCTGCCACCTGGGCGACTGCCCTAAATGCAGATCAGTATTGACTGATTGATTGACAGACTACACAATTAAAAAGTAGACAAAAGCAAATGAAACCATAGAAATAAATATTTTACCAACTTACATAATGATGGTCCATATGCTGGTTCACATCGTGGACAGTGGTATTTGTCAAGATCGACACTTTGGTACTCTTGAACACCTACACAGCTATAAATCAGAAAGAGACAATTTTTGCCATGAACAACACACTTGAATTTCCCTGACTCTTGAAATAACAAAATCACAGTTACAAAAGGATAAAATACAATACAGAGAAGTTATGCCACCTCATGATCAGAACACACTTAAACAGCAAATAATGGGCAAAAACGAAAAATTTCAGGACAAAATCTGAACAAGAGTAAGCAAAGAGATCAGTATAATTTCTAGACAAATAATAGCACAATTAGCTCAACAAATTATAACATTTTTCAAAATATTTAATTTTGTAACTCTAAATACCTAAACTCATATTTCTAACTGAAGAATAACAAAACTAAAAGCTGAGCACTAAAATACAGGCTAGCTCCTCCAGAAAAAACAAAAAAAGAGCATTACTTTTTTTAGGAGAGTCTATTTTTCATTATATTTGAACTAGTACGTAAGCCTGTCTTCAACACTCGAAATGAATGTGTGAGAGGTAATTGGAAAATTTAAATTGACATGGTTAATGTATCTTGTGAATAAAAATTACACAGAGTCAACAGTCATAATTAATATTTAAGAAGTAATTGGAAATTTTAAGTGGACTTGTTAATATATTTTATGAATAAAAATTACACTTTCCATACTACATGTAAGACATCTGAATAAAATCTGGACAGCGGAAGCAGGACATGTTTTTCTCCTTATACTCCGGTTTTCCCCGTCATCTTTCATTCCAGCAACACTCTCCATTCACATTTCATAGCATCTATCATTCATTAATAAATCACTTTGGGAGTGGCGACCCCATCGTACTAACATCCTATATCTGCTTCATTCATTACATCCCTGACCCGGTCAATGACTGGAAAACAGGTTGTAGGTTTTCATTTTCAGTAACTTCAGTGAATGGTAACAGAGACTGTCAAAATGGTATTACTGACATTCCACAAAACCAGATTTTGAAACATATTTTACATCTGGTTTTTTTTTTCTTTTCATCCAAGTGAGAGTTGTACTTCGACATCTATGGATTTGCGTATTCTTGAGTAAGCTACCAAGGTGTTCATGGCTAACACTTGGAGTGCAGAGATTTATCTCAACTTTATGTAAAGTTTGTTCCTGTGACAATGTGACAGAATGTTAAATTTGAGGAAACTCATTCTGTTTAAGAACAAACAATATATCAAGATTCTTTCTTCCTCTTCCTTGGGGTCGGCACTTAAGATCCAGCCCAGATTTACGGCTGGGTGCCTTTCATGATGCGAAACCTATGTGAGGAGAGGTACCGTATTCGTTATCGTGTGTTCTTGAAGTGGTTTGTAGTGTGAAGTGATATCTGTATAGGAAGATGAGTATTAAGACTAACACAAACATCCAGTCCTTGAGCTAGAGGAATTAACTGTATGAATGCCAGGCCCTCTGAACAAAAAGGCCACTAAAATGATTATTCAACCAAGGATAGAGTCTATGAGATATCACAACCCCTAAAGCTGAGCCAGTCAGAATTAACACACGAAAGGTATTTTTGTCCATTTCAGTGCAGTCAATCTTGTTCCGTTGCACATACCAGCCTTACTGACTTCATTAACACCATTACATTCTACAGAATCAATGTTAGTGTATGTTATTTGGACACCTATTAAAATATTCAGAAACTGTTGGTTGATGATGTTAACTTGTTAGTTTGTTTGGCATCAAGTTGCTACTTTAAAAGAAGTTAAAACTCTCACTTGGATGAAAAGAAAAAACAGATGTAACATATGTTTCAAAATCTGGTTTTGTGGAATCTCAGTAATACCATTTTGACAGTCTCTGTTACCATTCACTGAAGTTATTGAAAATGAAAACCTACAACCTGTTTTCCAGTCATTGACCGGGTCAGGAATGTAATGAATGAAGCAGATATAGGCTGTTAGTACGATGGGGTCGCCACTCCCAAAGTGATTTATTAATGAATGATAGATGCTATGAAATGAGAATGGAGAGAGTTGCTGGAATGAAAGATGACAGGGAAAACCGGAGTACAAGGAGAAAAACATGTCCCGCCTCCGCTTTGTCCAGCACAAATCTCACATAGAGTGACCGGGATTTGAACCACGGTATCCAGCGGTGAGAGGCCGACGCACTGCCATCTGAGCCACGGAGGCTACATTCACTGAAGTTACTATAATATATTTATTTTCCTCCAGGTCTTACAGTATTCAAACCTAATTGATCACAATGGAAAAAAATAGCAACATTTACAAACCCAAGCAAAACTAGGGAAAAAATTACAAGCTACCAAAAAATAAAACCCACAATCATACCAAATACCATTCTCCTATTCAGAGAAAGGATGTTCAATACACAATAAACAAACAACCACCTAATTTTTCAACAGGTGAAATTTAAAACAAAGAATGAACAAAGAATAAAAACCTTCCTCTCCAATCCTGGTTGAATCAGCAAGTCTTGATCTATTTACATTCCTTTCCACGTGCAAGAGCCCAG
Source organism: Anabrus simplex (assembly GCF_040414725.1). Lineage (NCBI taxonomy): Eukaryota > Metazoa > Arthropoda > Insecta > Orthoptera > Tettigoniidae > Anabrus > Anabrus simplex. The sequence continues at coordinate 978,243,915 of NC_090266.1, forward strand.
CAGCTCTTGTCCTAAGTCATGTTTCTTTGTTTCTCGACAAGGCTGCAGGCCCATTATCGCGATCTACCTGACTGTACAAGACTTGCTGATTCACCCACATCATTTCTCTACTTTGCTGAGTCTCGTGCCTACCTTTCTCTTTACTTTCTGGTTTTTTTTTGCTATGGGCTTTACGTCGCACCGACACAGATAGGTCTTATGGCGACGAGCTCTTTACTTTTAATTCACTACTTAGGTACTCAATATAAACAAGGCAAGATATTACACACACTGTCCTACACATTTAATTTCATGCCCAATTGTCTCTTCCTTTAGCCACTTCTTGTAATTCTTACACACATACCAATTCAGATTCCCTACCCTAAATGAATTTACACAGCCACTTCCTTTAATTTTCTAGCACATTTTTTCTTACAGCACATAAATACCAATTCAGATTTCCTACCCTATTCCATTCTTTACTCACCCAATAATTTTCTGCTCGTAACTGTTTTAGTAGTTCCTGCTGCCTTACATTCAAAAGTTTCACTCTCACTTTTTCTGTTTCTTTACATCGGCCTAGCAAGTGCATATCCTCATTCACTTCTCCACACAATATACATAGTGAATTATCTTTATTTCTAATCCACTCCTTGTTTTTGTATACGCACAACACACACCACAATAAATCGCCTCTCACTGATCTATCCACATTACCAATATTAATCCTTGTTACATGGCGTACCTTCTTAAAATGCTCTGGGATGCTCTCTTCCTACATTCCTCCATCTGTCGTTGCATCTGAATATCCTTAACCCTCCTTAAAATCGTTTTCCGACTCCTGCTACCCCTCTTATTCCAAACTACATGCTGTATGTATCCCATGCCCAACCTTTCCACATATATTTTGATCTTCGACAGCCAGCTCCAGGCATACATACTTTTCAGCTGTTGCCGGAAGGCTGATGGTACAACTATACCCCCTCCCCTCTCTTTAATCACATCCAATAGTTAAGTCCCCCATCACACATTCAACTATATACTCCCCACAAATTAATATCGCCGCTGCATTTGCAGTACATTGCGAGAGTTGCATCAACGTCTTACTGAATTTATAAATAATCTGATTTAGCATGGCTCTTCCTTCCTCTAGACCCCGTAGTCCAGCTCCATACATTACTTTGCTCAGCACTAATGACTTTAACACCATCCTTTGAATACTATACTTTATAGCCGGGAACCTAGCCTCCAAAATCTTTACAACTGAGAGAGCCGCCGTCCCCTTGCATTTTGCCCTTTTAATTTGATCCCCCCATCCCCCTCTTTTGTTTAAAAACACTCCTAGGTATTCCAAATTATCTACCTCTTCAATCATCTCCTCCTGGACCACCCATTTCCTCTTCTCCTTTCTCGCGCTGTTCTTTCAGACTACCATTAACTTCGACTTATTACAGTGAATTTTTAGGGATCACATCCTAGCATACTCGGAGACCGCCCTTAAACATCTCTGCGGACCCCACCCTGTTAAAGTCATAAATATTACATACATCTGTATATCATCATTATAGACCGTTATGCATTTCAGCGTTCAGTCTGCAAGCCTCTGTAAATTTACTAAATGTCTCCACAATCCTCTATTTGCAACTATTGCTGTGGCCTCAGTTAGGTCTATACCTCTTATCTTTAAATCATTAGAAATTGAGTCTAACGATCATTGTTGTGATCTCCCTCTACTCCTCTTACCCTCCATAACTGAATCTATTATTCTCCTAGGTAGCCTATCCTCTATTCGCCTCACATTATCCCAAAACCAAAGCCAGTTTATGCATACAGCTTCATCCATCGAGTTCAATCATAACTTAGCCCTCATCTCCTCATTCAGAGTACCCTCCTGCCATTGTTCCCACCTGTTTGTACCAGCAATCATTCTTGCTACGTTCATGTCTGTTACTTCTAACTTATAAGATACCCTGAGTCCACCCAGCTTTCGCTCCTGTAAAGCAAAGTTGGTCTGAAAACAGACCAATGTAAAGATAATTTGGTCCGGGAGCTGACTTACTTCTTACAGAATACTGTTGATCGCAACTGCGTGCTCACTGCATTAGCTTAACTGCACCTTGATTCAATCTCACTTACGATATTACCATCATAGGAAAACACACAACCTAAATACCTGAAATTATCTACCTGTTGCAGCTTTGTATCACCAATCTGACATTCAATTCTCTCAAATATCTTACCTACTGACATCAATTTAGTCTTCAAAAGGCTAATTTTCATACCATACTCATTGCACCTATTTTCAAGTTGTAAGATATTAGACTGCAGACTTCCGGCACAATCTGCCATTAAGACCAAGTCATCAGCATAGGCCAGACTGCTTGCTACATTTCCACCTAACTGAATCCCTCCTTGCCACTTTATACCTTTCAGCAGATGATCCATGTAAACTACGAACAACAAAGGTGAAAGATTACAGCCTTATCTAACCCCTGTAAGTACCCTGAACCAAGAACTCATTCTACCATCAATTCTCACTGAAGACCAATTGTCAACAGGAAAGGTTTCGTGTTCATTTCCGTACTTGGTGGGCTCCTTGCCGGCAGATGGTATATAGACTGGCCAGGAAATTTGAAACAGAAGGCAACATACTGGAGAGAAAACAGCCCCGAATCAAGCCGGTCCGCTCACCAGAGAATGTTGCTGCAGTGAGAGCGGCTGTGGCTCGGAGCCCCTCCAAATCCACTAGAACTGCACGTGTTCGGCTGGGCATCTCTCGTCGGTCAATTCAGAGAATACTGCAGTCTGACCTTGACGTGTTTTCATACAAAATGACAATAGGTCATAAACTAACGGCGCTTGACGAGCAACGGCAAGTACAGTTTGCTGCGTGGGCTATTGCAGAAGGTGATCCCGTATTGCACAACAGATGGTTCAGCAAAGAGGCACACGTCTATCTCAATGGTGTAGTGAACAAACAGAATGTCCGGTTTTGGGCGAAAGAACGGCCTGCTCTTGTGCACGAGGTTGAAAGTCATGGTGCGAAAGTGTGTGCGTGGGCTGCAATTTCCTGTCATGGAATAATTGGGCCAAACTTTTTCAATGACACAGTCAATAGTGCGCGTTACTTGGACATGTTGACAAACAGTTTCCTTCCACAACTCTTTGCATCACAACTACCAATAGACAAACAATGGTTCATGCAAGATGGAGCTCGTCTGCACACAGCAAATGTAGTTCTGGACTTCCTGAATGAACATTTTGGGCCCCGTGTGATATACCATCGATATCACGAGCGTTTTCAGAGCAGCTCAATCTGGCCACCACATAGCCCCGATCTCAATCCCTGCGACCTCTTCCTGTGGGGATATTTGAAGGAGACAATCTACCGCCATAAACCAGAAAATGTACAGCAATTGCAAGCGGCAATTGTGACTTTCTTCCAAGGGTTGAATGAGGACTTGTGTCGTAGAGTGATCATGAACATGCTCAATTTCTGCCAGCCTGATCTGACCATGGTGACGTTTTTGGAACCTTATAATCTTTGATATATCCTCCTAGATTTTAACCCTCTGTCAGTCGATAATTTCGACACGATGACGTGCAGCATGTAGGAGGTGCCACTGTGTTCTTAGTTTCAAAAATACCTTTCCTATAGACATGTTTGGATATAATTGAGTTAAATAAATAATGTTGACATTCCTTTTACTCTTATTTCTATTGTTAACAGCAACAATAAAAACTGCAGGTTGTTTTACCTCGTTTCAAATATTACAAGAATACTCAGTGTCATACCTCTTAGGTAGTATTTATTTCACACACAATAATATACCCAATAACAAGAACTATAGCATGATATACCGTAACCTTATTCACAGAATTTGAAGTAATAATAATGTAAAAAACAGAAAAGTATGCAACGTGGTATAAAACTAAAGAAAAAATACAGAATGAACTGTATCTTTCCTTTTATTTTCCCAAGTCCAGATTTTCGAAGCATTCATGACAAATCATTCTTCCATAATGTTTCTTACACTTCTTGCAGCTGTGTCTTGTCATTCTAGGGATCCTCTTCGGTTTAGCAAGCCTGCAAGTGTCACATCGTTTCTTTTCAGCAAGTGGAGGAAGGGTAGTTCCAGTGGCTATTGCTTCTTTGTCTTGCTCTGCAGGTCAGTACTTTTCAAGTTGGAAATGCAGTGTCGATTGGAGACCTCTTGGATTCAGGCTCCTTCACCTAATCTCTTCTGAAACCAACTGCTCAGATAGTGTTCTCAGAAACAATCTACTCATTCCGTTCCCAATAGCCACTACTTGAATATTTATGCCAGCCACATGCAACATAGCAAAAAAAGTAACTAGTGACCAATGTGTTGTATTTCGGGCCATGTTGCAATTTCCACACATTTTATCCACGACATCTACTCCACCCTTTGTTCCGTTGTAGCATGTCGTAATTATAGGTTTGGCATTTTCTCCAGTTTCATCATCAATCCAGCCGTCATCCAAACAATGACTGGAAACGAGCAGGAGAATTCTGTTTTTCTTAGGTACATAGGAGACTAAAGTGACATGTTCATTGAAACCAAACATTGATGACTTTACTGTCCTGTGTTTCACATTCGTAAGCTCAGCTGGCAGATATCTTTTATTCTTTCTAATGGTGCCGACATAAGATAATCTCTTATTCTTCAAGTCAACTATCAAGTTAAAGTCTGTGAACCAATTATCCACCGTAATATTACGACCTGTGCTATGGATAGGCTGTGCCAACCGCTTAACAACATCTGATGGTGTATTACTGATATGAAATGGCCCCTCTGGCTGTTTCCCTGGGTAACTTTCCAAATTATGACAATAGAAAGTTTTTGCATCCAATAGGGCATGTATTTTTATCCCGTATTTGGCTGGTTTTGATGCGATATACTGCTTAAACCGGCATCTTCAACGAAAGGCTTCAAGCTTTTCATCTATTGTTACGAATGCCCCAAGGGAATAGTTCTTCTTACAGCTGTCAAAAAATTATTGAAATACTTCCCTGATAGCTGCCAAATTGTCTAACTTCTTACGCTCCTCTCTTGTAACCCTGTGATCAAAACGAAAGCAACAAAGCAATAATTTAAAACACCTCAAATTCATAACAAGACGGATTTTTTCCACTCCATTGCCGTCCATGCCCCACAAGTCCTCCAGCATTATTCTGTTGGCATGTAAAGTATAAGCCAAATATAAAAGTCCTAAGAATGCCTTTATTACAATGATATCAGTCACTTTCGCATCTCTTTCCCTTGAGAAAATATCCTCTTACATATTCTATATACTGTACTGATTTGTATATCGAACAACATTATGTAACATTTTGTTACCTATAAACAATTTCCAATGCTCACCTTCATCTTTTACATGATGTGCATCACCAATAACTCCTGGCAGTTTGGTGAGCAAATTATGTGGGGGTGTTTTCTTCCTACGATTAGATTCAGGGTGCTTACCGCATTTTGTGTTTCCATCCTTCCCAGCATAAAACAGGATGTCCCTGAGCAGAGGTTCATCTACCGCTCCACTTTCCTCAGTACTGGAGTTGTCTTCTCTGCTCTCAGCCGGAAGATCTTCAGCGTCAGTATCACTGTCCTCTTCATTCTATTGCTCTTCGTCAAAATTATCATCAGTAAGTAAACAGTGCATTAATTCCAAGTCACTGGGATTGTTTAAACTGAAAAACTGACGGTTATCGGCCATACCAAAAACACGAAAGGTTTACGTCGCGTGGCATCGGTAGGCGCCATCGTTCAGTATCCCAACACTAATGTTATCAACAATGACAACTTCTCAACTGTATTGTAAGACACTGGCAGCTATGAAGATACCGTGAGTGCAGGTCCACCAGACGCAGGCGCTGTGAAGCAGGCCGCAAAAAACTACCGCTGCCACCGTCTGGATACAGCACGACCGACGGAGGGTTAACAAAGGCATGCCACTTCTCAGTGGGTTTTCTGCAAATTTCAGTCTTGCCATGCTTTCATGCAGAGTTTTAATGCCTTATCACAGGTATTGTTCCACCATTTGTGCTTAAGTTTCCTCAGTGATATGTTGGTGCACTTGGTTGCTTTTACAAGTTCGTCTTTAAGTTCTGACCAATTAGTAGCATTTTGCTCAGTGATAACTGGCCAAGAAAGAGCTTGAGATTTGCTTCAGATTCTCTGGGTTGATTTGTGGTTTTCGTTGTGATCTACATTTGGGTCTGTTAGGTTGAAACTTCACCCTGATAAAAGATAAGTGACAATCAGATTCGATGATACCCTTCTTGACTTTTACATTCATGGTCTCATTTTGGTTTCTCTTTGTAATAGCCACATGGTCTACCTGAAATTCTCCTAAATGGATGTTCGGAGACCGCCCGGTTGTTTTTCTTCTACAGGTGTGCTAGAAAATGAGTTTACATTATTTTCAGATCAAAAGGTTTGACAGAAGTTGATTTATCTTCCTTCATTTTTATTGGTTCTTTTATGGGCAGGGTAGAGTCCTATGGTGGCTTTGTACTTCCTTACTTTGCCTATGCATTGAAATCTGTCAGCAAAATGTTGACATGATAATTAGGAATTTGGACAGTTGTTTCTTCTACGAGGTCCGAGAATTCTTCCACCTTTTCTGGGTCTTTCTGTTTGTAATTATTTGTAGGTGCATGAGCAATGATCAGTGAGTAGGCTTTGTTTCCAGATTTGATTGCTAGCACTGACATTTTTTCAGAGGGAGATGTGAAACTCATAGCTGAATTTACGATAATCTACCTTACCGCAAACCCGGTGCCAAATTGCAATGGTGTACTGAGGACTCAAATTGCTGATTAACCTTTCTATATTCGGTAGTTTCCTGACTTGAAGTGATTTTCATCTGTATATCTGGTTTCCTTCTGGTTGCTTTACATGTTATAAACCTCATTTTTGGTCCGTATTGAAAATTTTTTAACAGTTCAACAATAATAAAGGTGTTTTAATTTATTCCACCTATTCAATACTTATATTTTCACTTATAGTTGTTACATAATTAAATTCTTAGTTACATGGGACATGTTTCGCCCTCAATTAAGGGCATCTTCAGCCTAAATACAATAATCAAAAATACAACTAAATTAAAAGTGGAAGTTAAATACAATCATCAAAAATACAACTAAAATAAAAAATGGAAGTTAAAAGTTTAATCTGTTATTAAAATTCGGAACAATAAAAATGTGAAAAATGATAAAATAAAAAGATGCTAATGGAAAACTGTCTTATGATTAAACTATAATCTTGTCGGAGACTAAAACTTCTATTAAAATTCTAATTAAAACAGTTCATATAAAATATTGGAAAATCAAAGTGGTAGTAATAAAAAGCCAACGACATGAGGGCGTGTACACAAGCATAAACTTGATTGTCATGAATACAATCTTTTCAAGGCCGCTGATGAAATTCGTAGCAAGTAAGGCAGAAGCGTCTATTGAAAAATTGTAAGAGGCCGTTAGCACCGGTAGGTAATAAAATGGCTGAATCCTTGCCAGAAAATGTCAACAGATGCAGAAATAAGTTTTCTGTAAGAGAAGGAAAAGAAGAAATAAGAAATTGAACGTAAGGAGAGAATTCTGTCTTACATAATTTTGAAACAGATGAGGACTTACATGTAAGTGGAAGTTGTTATTTGTTAACTACTGTTGAATTGGTTGCTGCCCGTCTGTTGGCTCTGAGTCTGGTGTTATAACTGTGCTGCAGAGGCGGTAGTGAACTCGGAGAGGAAGGAATAGGGGAGTGCGGAAGGGAGGAGAGGATGGGTGGAGTCAAATGTGACGAGGCTGACAAAGGGGCGGAGTCAACTGCATTGCTGGAAGTAGGCCTAATATCTGTAGGTATGGGAGGAGTATTAGGGTTTGAAGAATTAAATATATTAGGTATCCTAAATTTATTCGAACTAACTGACTTTAATAATTCCGGCATTAATTCATGTAGCATACTTTTATTGTCCGTAGTTTCATTGAGATTCGTTTGCTTATTGTACGTCTAATCTAAATAGATGTATAAACTTTCTAATTCGTTCAGCATTCTTCCTTTTTGTATGTTTCTAATTATCGCTAAGTCTACAAAAAGGAAGAATGCTGAACGAATTAGAAAGTCTTTCTCTATGGATTCAAATCTGTGACCAGTCTCCCTCATATGCAAACTCATCGCTGAGTATTTCCTATGTTTTTCCGCGTTAACATGTTCCATGTATCTTGTCATAAAATTTCTCCCAGTCTGTCCAACATATGAAAAATTACACTGAGTACATTTAAGTCTGTATACTCCCGATCCTAAATAACGATTCTTATCATAATTAACTTTTTTATGATTAAAGAATATGGACTGGTTAGTATTAGTAGTTCTAAAAGCTATATTAAAATTATGTTTCTTGAATACGCTAGTAATCTGGTGTATAGCTGGATTATTAAAAGTGAATGTAGCATACTCAGTTTTTTTGGTCTTTTCTGGTATCAGATTCGTAGATAATTTGTTCTTAATTTTATTGATTAATTTGTTGATCATTTCTATTTTGAAACCATTTTGTTTAGCGAGGTATCCAATATAATTTAATTCTTTCTTCAAATTCTTGGGAGATAGAGGGATTCTAAGTGCTCTATAAATTAGACTGTGAAAAGATGCTTGTTTATGTGAACTCGGGTGTAAAGAGGAATTGTTTATAGTTGTAGATGATTGTGTCGGTTTTCTAAATATTTGGAAATCAAAAGTGTTAACCTTACGCGTAACTGTTATATCTAGAAAATTCAATGAGTTATCGACTTCGTCCTCTCTCGTGAATTTCAAATTAGGTTCGATTTCATTTAATTTATTTAAGATTTCTTGACTATTAGTGACATCTTTGTTTATGATTACAAATGTATCATCTACATATCTCAACCATAAATCTATTCCTTTAATTTTTGCTATTATTTCATTGTGTTCGATTGAATCCATAAATATGTCGGCAAGGATGCCCGATATTGGGTCACCCATTGCTAATCCATTCTGTTTATAAATATTATTGTTAAATGTGAAGTAATTATTGTCTAATACAAACTTTAACAATCTAGTGAATTCTTCTACTTCCATTTTACTAAGATTACTGTGTTTACAAATATTATCATGAATGATATTAAGAGTTTTATCTGTCGGAATATTCACTACGTCATACGAACACATCGTCTGGTTTGGAAGTACGCCAAATCCAAGCAAAATGTCACACAAGTCAATGGAATTTCTTAATGGTTGTTTATTATTAAAAGCGTAATGTCTTTTCAAAAAATTGTGAATGTATTTGGAGACTTTATACGTGGGAGAATTACGGCAATTGATAATCGGACGAATCAGAATATCTTTTTTATGTATTTTGGGCATAGCTCTAGTTTCCGGGAGCCTAGGATTCATATTGACAAGTTTTAATTGTTCTTGTTCAGTAAAGAGAGATGTGGATCTTTTAAGTAAGGCTTTTAAGTTGCGTTGAATTTTAGCTAGCGGATTTTTTGTTACTAATGTGTATTTGTTATTATCAAAAAATTCTTCAGTTTTCTTGATATATGTATCTTTATCCATCAAAACGATCGCACCCCCCTTGTCAGCCTTGGTTACTATAATATTGTTATCTTCAATTTTCTGTGGAAGATAAGATTGAGCTGAGAGTTATATTTTATGTTGGAGGAATGTCTAAGCGTTGTGTGTGCTAATTTGAATATGTATTTACTGTTATTGGTGTGGATGAGTTGTGTTTGATATGCGAGCTTGTTGTGTACTACTTCGTGTTCTTCTTGGGCTCAAATTAGCTGCTGTGAGGGGAAGAGAAGGAGGGGAAGGGAGAGTTGCTGTTGTGGGGGTAGGGGTGGAGCTAGATGTGTTGTTCGATGTTTCTCTGTCGCGTGTCGTGTTCTGTTTATTGATTATCTTAAGGTAACAGTTATTTAGGGTGGGGATAACTGTATTGAAGATGTTAGCTTTTTCTGCAATTTCATTTATGTTGTAATTTGGATTGGTATACTGATCTAGAGTTATGTAAAATTATTCTGTTATGTTGAGCAGGGGGCCCTTGGGGTTTATGTTCAGGATTTGCATGTCGTTCTCGATGTTTGCGAAACTGCGATACATTCCCGGATGATGTTCTCGGTCGCCCGGAAAACCAATGACCCGAGAAAACTTATTTCAATCACTAGGGCCTGGGGTAGTTTCTTTGTCAGCTGACATTTTTATCATTCTAAAAGGCTGAAGGTAATGGGGAGACCGCCAATTGTCTAAGTTACAACTAAGATGATGAGCCTTAGAGGATACCCCAAGATGGGTTCTGGCTGTTCTACGGCTTCTGCATGTAAACCGTCACTAATATGTGGTCCGCGAGAGGTATTTTATTTCGCTCAGGTCTGCCGGCAAGCCGGTTAGGACATCCCTATCCACAACCTGGGACATGCTACGTGCGAGTATCACCTCTCCCCCTGGTTTTACGTCCCACTAATTACTTTTATAACTTTCAGATATGCCGAGGTGCTGGAATTTATTCACGCAGGAGTACTTATACACGCCAGTACATCTCATAGGGCTTACTTATTTGAGCACCATCAAATACCACCAAACTGAGCCAGGATCGAACCTGCCAAACTGGGGTCAGAAAGTCAGCACCTCAGCACACTCAGCCCAGCTATCTATTTCTGTGGTGGGGAATTTTAGAGTGGAGTCCATATAAGAGAAATTATACTTCAAAGGTAGTCTAAAAAAAGATCCACAATTCCAGGAGTATGGTAGGTCTTCTAATCACTAGAGGACAGAATATTTTGAATGAGAAAGATAGCAATGTAATGAGCCAAAATTTCCCATAATAATAAAGCTTTTCTTAAAGGAAACACAAGTGTAAAAAGTAAGCATCAAAGTGTGATGATAAAAGGCTGAGAGATGAACAACCTAGTGATGTCTGTCTATACCTGAACAATAGTCTAGCCACTTGCAAATGCCGGATTTCAGATGCTGAAACACAACCAGGAAAATAGACTGGTAGTTTTTCAAACAATTCTTCAGTCAGGTATGTCAGGATTTACCATATTCATAGTCTTGCCTAACATTCCACTATTTAAAACTTATAACGGACTCACCCAAATCGCCCAACGACTTCAACTGCAGGGATCTACTGTAAAAATTAAAATGTGTGTTCACCTCACTACGGTTTTACTATGAACTGCATACTTGCTATCCAGTCCCACAACTACGTCTTATAACACAATTAACCTCGCTTTTCACCTATCGATGTGTCTCTCACCCGTGCTAAGTTCCCCGGTCCCCTGATATATTCTCTCAATGTTTCCAAAGACGCAACCAGTCCTGATTGGTTTTTCATACATCACGCCTCCTTCTGCTGCCTTCTGGACCATATATAACTTGAGGCTTGCACCATGCTGATCGTTCATTCTGTGAGTGTGCACTGGACCGAGACATCACATCGCCTGCCAACTAAAGAAAGGTAGGACTTTGTCCAACTTTTATCTATTACTCTTAACGAGGACTTAGTCACTACCAAGTTACTATGGACTCTAATTTTCAGTTCTCCATTTCTTTGAATTTAACTGACTGTCTATTCATCTCATGCTAGTGCTTTCTATGATAATTCCGTTTTTTCAAAGGCAAATTTCTTTTCACAGCTGACGGGATAGTGCAGCATTGCGAGATGCTCCACAGCCAGCAAAGTGCATCAACAGAAACAGCCCTGTATTCAAAGAAACTTCAACACATTTTATTTTGAACTACATGCTACGGTCAATGAGGGCACTGAGGGTGGAACAAATGTTTCTGCGTCTTCCACTTGTTTATTTAATGAATGTTTTCATCACTTCGCTTATGTATTTTACTCGTGAGCAGGACTCCTATATCAGGCAAAACTATGCAAACATCACGAATATTGCGGTTAATGATAAATTCATGTAAATTTTTTTTTCCTAGTGGCTTTACGTCACACCGACACAGATATGTCTTGTGACGACGATGGGACAGGAAAGGGCCAGGAGTGGGAAGGAAGCGGCCGTGGCCTTAGTTAAGGTACAGCCCCAGCATTTGCCTGGTGTGAAAATGGGAAACCATGGAAAACCATTTTCAGGGCTGCCGACAATGGGGTTCGAACCTACTATATCCGAATAGTGGATACTGGCCGCACTTAAGCGACTGCAGCTATGGAGCTCGGAATGTAAAAATGTAGATATTAAATCAACTCCTAAATTTGATTTAGGCATTGCCTGGTACTGCCAACTGTTGAATGGGTGTCTCTTTTTCACAACATATGATTGAAAACTATTTTTTAATTACTCACTTTCAGTATTAACTTTATTTTTGTTTAAGCAAAGACTAAGGTAGACCTTCAGTCTACTTCATCTCAAACTACTAATGTATGGGCCTTCAGTCCCCACACCCCCCCCCCCTTTTTTTTAATAAGAGTACCCAAAACAATCTAGTCCAGGGCCATCCAGCCATTGCGCTCCGAGAGCGCGTCCGCGCTCAGGGAGCACTGGGCTGTCAGATTAGCGCTCCTTCCCCTACGACCACTACAGTGTGGCAGCGAGGAGACTTGAGGCGGACGATGTTCGGACCGCGCTGACTAGATATGTACGTACAGTCGTGTGACGGCTTTTGTGGGTTTATTGACATCATACTGATAGGGCTGTTTTACCATAACAAATATACAGCATATACAAATCGAATGGTACTCCGATGTATGGAATGTGCAGGAAACAAAATCAAGTGTTAAGTAAAGAATACTGTAACGCGATTTATTCAAAACTGAAATTTGAACATATCTGAGAGGAAAAATCAACAAAATTTGACCAATATGAACAGCTAGTACAGACCATGAGTGACTTTGGCTCAGCCGTTTTTACGAGCTTTTACTTTTGGAGCAAACAATCTTTTCCAAATTGAGTAGGCCTAAAATATTTCTGGACACAGCTATTCTTAAACAATTGCGCAAGTTTCTAACGCTCATCGTTGCACGATGTTCACTTTGGGTAAGCTTAAGAATCGAAAAGAAACACTCACAAAGGTACGCTGAGCCGGACATTGGCAGAAATTTTACATGCATGTTTATACAAAAGGAGGTATTCTTATTGCGGAAAGCCGCCGTAAAATTCTTCTAAACTTCGTGACATTAGAAAGCAGTCTTTAAGACGAATATTACACTGCAGTTCGAGCACTAAGAGAAAATGGCTGAACAAATACATCTAACACCGCTTGGAGTTCTGATAATTCTGAAAATCTCTTTTCAAACTCTTCTTGTAATTGGCAAATTACCTGCAAGTACTCATCAAAGTCGACACTTTCACTGTTTCAAGCAATGGAAAATGTCCTGTGTTCCTTGCATGCAACTGGTTTTCCCACAAAATCAATTTTCTTTTGAACGCTTGAAATTTTTTTTCCACCAAATCGCAGATACTGAGGTTTTCGCCCTGAAGCGAAGTGTTCCAAGTATTCAGATGGGCAGTCACTTAAAAAGGCCAAGTCCGCCACCCACTTAGGATCATGCAAAAGAACTTCGGGCCGACCTTTCATGTAATAAAAGGTACCAGTATCTATTGCATTCTGAAAGCAAATAAAAACTCAAAGCACCTTCGCCTTGCTAAGCCATCTTACTTGTGCACAGTACGGGATATCAGGACACTCCACTTTGATGTCATCCATGAACTCTTAGAATTACTTTTTTTTTTTTTGCTATTTGCTTTACGTCACACCGACACAGATAGGTCTTATGGCGACGATGGGACAAGAAAGGCCCAGGAATGGGAAGGAAGCGCCCGTGGCCTTAATTAAGGTATAGCCCCAGCATTTGCCTGGTGTGAAAACGGGAAACCACGAAAAACCATCTTCAGGGCTGCCGACAGTGGGGTTCGAACCCACTATCTCCAGATTGCAAGCTCACAATGTGCGCCCCTAAAACCGCACAGCCAACTCGCCCGGTACTCTTTGAACTGACGGTGCGCGAGTCCATGGGAGCGAAGAAAATTTACCATTCGCACAACCGTTCCCATTACGTCTTTAAGCTGGGTGACTCTTGCACAGATTGCCTCCTGGTGAATCAAGCACTGGATCGCCGCCATTAGGGTACTACCACTCTCAGCCAATTTAAAATTTACATAGCTGAGGAACCCCGTGCGTAGACCACGTAAAGACCACTACATGTATAGAGTCACTAGACTAGACTAGCGACGGATGGATCGGCTGCTCTCTTTGGCGCGGCGGGCAGACCGCTCACTCAGCCAGGCAAGCTCCCCCCCACCACTACCAAAACTACCGTCCCCCAAAGCGCTTGGAGCACCGGCTTAGAGCGCGGCCAAAGCACTAGCGCTCGGGAAGCGCTGTGTGGATGGCCCTGTTCTAGTCGATGGTTTCAAAATTATTGTATTCATCTCTCCCCTTGTGTAAAGCTTGTGTATTGCTGTTGGGGAATTTCTTGGTAAAATTAATGTACCTTCATGGTTTTCATTTGTATATTTTTCAAAGACGTACTAATTGGTCCTTGTTTTCAACGGTCTTGTAACGTTTGGTGATTGGTTGTGCACCTGCCACTTTAGAATTTATTATTATTATTATTATTTTGCCTGCTGCCATTTCTTGATGGATACAGTACTTTTGTATCCATCTCTTGGCACAGGCCAGAGTAAAGTGTAGCTTCCACCGAAGTTCCAGTCTCATCCATGCCTGTGACAATATGGAAGCTGCTGGGGTATGGGTGGTGCTGAGTAATGACATCAGAGCACGACTAGTGCATTTGAGTGTTATGAAAGGTGTTGCTCGTAGGGTCAGTCGTGCTGCAATAGCACTTTCTGACCCAGTGAGGAAAGCAATGGCAAACTACCTCACTCCTCGTCTTGCCTAGTACGCCTCATTTTGGTGCTGCCATTGGTTTTTGCGGTTTCCTTATAACCGCATAACCTTTGGTGGTGCTATTTAAGGATCCAACCAGCCTCTCGGCTGATGACCTAACAGACAGATTATTATTATTATTATTAGGGTTTTGTAGAGTACCTCCACCCATATTTCTCTTTTGGCTTTAACTTCTCATTTTTAGTATTTTCAAGCGTGTGTATGTATTGAAACTAGTAACCGGATTTCAAATGCGGGTCGTGAAAAATTGTCTTGATCTGCTTTTGAGGGACTTGTTTTTGGAACAGCCCTCTCTTTGAAAATAGCAATAACAGTTTTTTTCTTCAAGTGGCTTTACATCGCACTGATACAGGGAGGTCTTATGGCGACAATGGGATAGTAAAGGGCTAGGAGTGGGGAGGAAGCAGCAGTGGCCTTAATTAAGGTACAGTCCCAGCAGTTGCCTAGTGTGAAAACTGGAAACCACGGAAAACCATCTTCACGGCTGCCGACAGCGGGATTCGCGCCCACTATCTCCCGGATGCAAGCTCACAGCTGCATGCCCCTAATCGCACAGCCAACTCGCCTGGTATCTCTATAATTAATCCATTAATTCGTGCCATCTTATTTAGTTTATTTTCCAGGTTGAACCGTGTCGTCGTTTTCTGTACATTTTGTACAGTTTGCCGACGTTTCGAATACATTGCAGTATTCTTCGTGAAGGCGACTGAAATACCCCTACTCGATCCAAGGAAATCAGTCTCCCAGGCAGCAATCACACTACAAAGAGTGGTCCTGATCTTGGTCTATATATCCTAGCTTTTCTGGCTGACGTAAGCCCCCTGGCTGTCTCGTGAGAATTCTGGAAGGTATGTGTCACAGCCGCCGCATAGTGGGGTTTGCCCGCTCCGTTATGTAATAGGATGTTCAACCAGCATGTTTATGTTGTGGTCTGTATGTCTTAATCTATGTAGGACAGGCATCCAAGAATTAGTGATTTTATATCCTTCTTCTAAATTCATACTGTTCGGATGTTTCTTAATTTCAGTAGCCTCGCGGATTTTCCTTTCCAGATTCCAAGGGATAGCTGCTAGGATCTTGGTCTTCTCAAATGATATTCCGTGTCTTGTTTCGTAGGAATGCTTGGCTACCACTGAAATATCTGTGTTTTGATTCTTGGTGTGACTGATATGTTCTTTTAGGTTGGTGGAGATCAGAAGTTTTGTTTCACCAGCACTTTCCCCAGCTACATTCAATGTGGTATACTCCAGGAGCCTGTAGTTCTATTGTGTCTTTTACTGGTGGTAGATAACGGGCTAGCTTCCGGTGTGGTTTATAGATGGTTTTTGTCGTATATCTTGCCGATCCTGTCTGTGGTGTTTTTAATGTATGGAAGTATCACTCTTTTTTGGCAGATCAGTTCTTGTGTCCCGTTGTTTTCTCCAACGGCGGCCTTTTCTTTGTTTTCTTCTGACTTTCTAAAGACTCGTCGGATGTTATTGAGCGAGTAGCCATTACTCCTGAGGGTTCTCGTGAGGTATTCTTTCTCTTCTTCGAGGTGTTCTGCGTCTGATATCGCTATGGCCCTGTTAACCAGCGATGTCAGAACAGCCTGCTTTTGTGATGGGTGGTGATGAGAAGAGGCGTGCAGGTACCTGTCTGTGTGTGTGGGTTTCCTGTATACTGCGTGACTCAGTGTCCCATTGCTGTTGTGTTTTACTAGGACATCCAGGAACGGTAGTTTTCCGTTTACTTCAATTTCTATGGTGAACTGAATATTTACGTGAATGGAGTTGAGATGGTTGAGAAATAGCTGCAGGTTGTTGCTCCCGTGAGGCCAAATCATGAACGTGTCATCCACATAACGGAGAAAACATTTTGGTTTCAGGGTGGCTTTCTGTTTGAAGTGTTCCATATACTGTACATGTTTGCTATTATTGGAGAGAGCGGCAACCCCATCGCGGCCCATTATGTCTGTTCGTAGAACTCCCCATTGAAGTAGAAATAGGTGGCGTTAAGGCATTCTTTAGCTAGTGTTGGCAAGCCTTCTGGAAGTTTCTGGTCTAATAGCGGAAATACTTCTGTTAGCGGCACCTTGGTGAAAAGTGGCGTGAGATCAAAACCTACTAATAAGTCCGCACGTTCGACTGATTGGTCCTAGAGGAGCTGGATGAAATGTCGGGAGTCCTTCACGTATGTTTCAGTGCGTCCTGTATGTGGCTGAAGTAGTCTGGCTAGGTAACAGGCGATATCGTGCATTGGAGATCCTAAAGCGATCATGATAGGTCGCAGAGGTATGCCTTCTTTATGAATTTTAGGGAGGCCATACAATTTAGGAGGTGTGGGGTCCGAAGAGATAAGCTTCTTCTCTATTTCGACTGGGATAATGGAATTTCTACTAGTCTGTGGAGTTTGTTCTTAATGCGGTGGCTAGGGTTTCTTATTTTCCTGTATGTAGAATCGCTGAGTTATTGTTCTATTTTCCCATTTCCCATTTTCACACCAGGCAAATGCTGGGGCTGTACCTTAATTAAGGCCACGGCCGCTTCCTTCCAACTCCTAGGCCTTTTTCATCCCATCGTCGCCATAAGACCTATCTGTGTCGGTGCGACGTAAAGCCCCTAGCATCTGATCATCATCTATTTTCCATGTGTAGTCACTGCGTGTGATTATCACAGTGTTGCCTTTATCTGCGGGTAGAATTATTGTTTCCGTATCTTGACACAGTGTTTTGAGGGCATGAATTTCTTATTTGGTCAAATTGGACGGCGGCGGCTTTGCGTTTCTCAGTAGACATGATATATTCTGTCTGATCTCTTCTGCAGAGTCAGTAGGGAGGTGTCGGATTGCAATCTCAACTTTGCTAATTATTTCCTCCACCGGTACCCTATAAGGAGCTACTGCATAGTTGAGTCCTTTTTTCAAGGCCGAGGTAGTAGGCTCACTGAGTGGCTTATCTGTGAGATTAAGTATTACATTCTTCTGTAGTGAATCAGGTGGTTTTGGTTTCTGTTTTAGTAGGAGGCAGTCGAATTTCTTGTTTTGTTTGGCAGTGGCTAGTTCCAGTGTACGCTGACTGGGATTGTGTGTTGCTAATGCTGTCTAATGTGGTCCAGTCATTGAGAGACAAGTTGCTGGCAAGTTCCAAGTGGAAGTGAAATAATTTATTGTTGAGGTGGTCCAGAGTCTGCCTGGTGTCACTGATAGAGAAACTCCCAAAAGACCTGTCATACTAGCTAAAGAATGCCTTAACGCCCTAACACCACCTATTTCTACTTCAATGGGGAGTTCTATGAACAGACAGAATGGGCCACGATGGGGTCCCCGCTCTCTCCATTAATAGCAAACATGTACAGTATATGGAACACTTCGAAGAGAAAGCCTTAGCCACATCCACCCTGAAACCAAAATGTTTTCTCCGTTATGTGGATGACACGTTCATGATCTGACCTCACGGGAGCAACAACCTGCAGCTATTTCTCGACCATCTCAACTCCATTCACGTAAATATTCAGTTCACCATAGAAATTGAAGTAAACGGAAAACTACCGTTCCTGGATGTCCTAGTAAAACGCAACAGCAATGGGACACTGAGTCACACAGTATACAGGAAACCCACACACAGACACAGGCACCTGCACACCTCTTCTTATCACCACCCATCACAAAAGCAGGCTGTTCTAACATCGCTGGTTAACAGGGCCATGGCGATATCAGACGCAGAACACCTCGAAGAAGAGAAAGAACCCCTCACGAGAACCCTCAGCAGTAATGGCTACTCGCTCAATAACATCCGACAAGTCTTTAGAAAGTCAGAAGAAAACAAAGAAAAGGCCGCCGTAGGAGAAAACAACAGGACACAAGAACTGACCTGCCAAAAAACAGTGATACTTCCATACATTAAAAACACCACAAACAGGATCGGCAAGATACCAGACATATACGACATAAAAACCATCTATAAACCACACCGGAAGCTAGCCCATTATCTACCACCAGTAAAAGACACAATAGAACTACAGGCTCCTGGAGTATACCACATTGAATGTAGCAGCGGAAAGTGCTATGTTGGTGAAACAAAATGTCTGATCTCCACCAACCTAAAAGAACATATCCATCATGCCAAGAATCAAAACACAGATATTTCAGCGGTAGCCAAACATTCCTACGAAACAAGACATGGAATATCATTTGAGAAGACCAAGATCCTAGCAGCTATCCTTTGGAATCTGGAAAGGAAAATCCACGAGGCTACTGAAATCAAGAAACATCTGAGCAATATGAATTTAGAAGAAGGATATAAAATCAGTAATTCTTGGATGCCTATCATACATAGATTAAGACATACAGACCACAACATAAGCACGCAGATTGAACATCCTATTACATAACGGAGCGGGCAAACCACCTATGCAGCGACTGTGACACATACCTTCCAGAATTCTCAAGAGACAGCCAGGGGGCTTACGTCAGCCAGAAAAGCTAGGATATACAGACCAAGGTCAGGAACCCCTCTTTGTAGTGTGATTGCTGCCTGGGAGACTGATTACCTTGGATCGAGTAGGGGATTTCAGTCGCCTTGACAAAGAATACTGCAATGTATTCCAAAACATCGGCAAACTGTACGTAATGTACAGAAAAAAACAACAAGGTTCAACCAGGAAAATAAACTAAATAATTCTACACAGGAAGGAAGCTTCACCTCTAAGGTATCTTTAGATCTTACCGATATTGTCATTTATTGCTTACAATCAAATGTTTCCTGAATGTCTAATGTTCTAAACCAAAGAAAGGAAATTGGGAGAAAATATACTATTTGACCGAAGATTATTACATGGGTGTTGTTTTTGGAAATTTGCACAAATAATTATTCAAGTCCTTGTCTTTTCTTTATTCAAGAGTTTCCATGATAATGAAATTTCGAATGAGATTAGATGTCTCCGTATTTCCTTGTTATGACCAAGTTGCTACCTATGGTCCTTATCCACGCCTTTACGTCCTGAGCCCTGTACCTTCCTGCTTGCCTTTGATGTACTTTGTTTCTAAAAAACGGAAAAGGATATTTTTTGAAGTAAAATGGTAGACTACTGTGTGGAGCTCTTTCTATGATTGTACAGTCTCTATACTAATAGTACCATCTCTGTATTGCCTTTGCTTTATCAGCTGTTACCTAGTAGAGGACGGTAACAGAGCTGCAGTAATTAATTACAATATCATAGCACCCCACCCTTACTATATGATAGCATATGATCCCTACAGTATGGCAGCAAATTCATCCATTTATTGTTCTTAAATTTATATTTTATCTTGTTTCTTTTCTAAAGTTGGTATTCAATTTGAAATTTTTCTGTGGCCTATTTTTCAGGTAGCCTAATTTTTCCCTCATATATATCTGATACCTCAGGTGTCTTTCAATCCTTACCACAATTGGTCTGCAACATATCCTCTTCCTGTTTCAGATGATACTTCATCCCTGAATCCATTTTCTACTGCTTCTACATAATCTATTTCCACTGATCTTACTACCATACACCTTTGGAGCATTCTCCAGCACCACCTTAACAGATGCTCAGCATCCCCAAGAAATTATTTCATCAAAACTTCCGCCAGCATTACCAAACTATCACCACATACACATACGCACGGAACGACTGTCCTTGGTTTATATCTCGCGGCCTTCTTGCGACGAATGTAGTTGTGTGGTGTTCAAGGCTGCCAACCTGTCTATTTAGGAACTAAGGCCATAGGATGGAGCTGGGAAGCCAGTCATATGGGGACAAGAAAAGAAGGTCCGTCAGGCCTCTACCTTCCCGTGGAAATTCCACTGGTCTGTACTGGTTAGGGAAAGGACCTGGACAAGACCATTGATCTGTACTGGTTAGGAAAGGGCCTGGACAAGACCACTGGTCTGTACTGGTTAGGATAGGGGCATCTTCTTTTCTTCTTGCTAGCGGCTTTACGTCGCTTCGACACAGATAGGTCTTATGGCGACGATGGGATAGGAACGGTTTAGGAGTTGGAAGGAAGAGACTGTGGCCTTAATTAGGTACAGCCCCAGCATTTGCCTGGTGTGAAAATGGGAAACCACGGAAAACCATCTTTAGGGTTCCCGACAGTGGAATTCGAACCCACTATCTCCCAGATGCAAGCTCACAGCTGTGTGCCCCTGACCACACGGCCAACTCGCCCAGTAGGATAGGGTCTGGACAAGACCATTTTTAATGGAGACAAGCAAAGGGGGTGCAGGTTAGAAGCTGCAAAGTGGCGTTAGGCCTCTAGTTTCCTGTGGAAACACCACTGGTCTGTACTGGTTACGGTAGGACCTGGACAAGACCATTGGGCTGCACTGGTTAGGGTAGGGAATGGACAAGACCACTGGATGAGGTGAAGCAAAGTGAGTCTGGGGGCGTAAGCCCCCCAGATTAGAAGCCACGAAGCATTAGGCCTGTACCCACCACTGCATTAAGGTAAGTTTCATACAGCATTATTTCTATCCAGCATTCAACATTCTTTTCTTTAGCCTACATGTTCTATTTGTTTGTGCTGTTATTGTGCCCAGGTTGTTAACAGAATCTAGTTATTATGATTGATGGAAATGGTGCCAGATGTGACTATATTGGCCTATAGGAATGCAAGTTGCTAATTCAGGAAAGGAAAATGGTGTGTATTGCTCTTCTCTAAGTTATAAAAGTAAACGTATTTCTGGGGGTGGGACGGCAGGTTCCTGGACATCGCAAAGAACACATCTCTCCTCTGACACTCTTACCAAGTAAAACTTCATTAATTTCTACTTCCTCAGAATGTTATAATGCATAAGGTAGTATGGGATAAATTAGTATTATGTTTTCTATGATTAGATTTTACGCTGCTCAAGTGTTTCGACAGGTGATTAATCACTTTGCTCAACCTACTACTATAGATCATTTGTATAATACAGTTCAAATGGACGCCATAAACAATTATGCACTTTTCTTAGAATGGTCTCTTTTTACAATTGTTTCATTCCTAATTTCTCTCACATTACTGAAACTCTTAATTACTTAAAGGGAAAAAACACTAAATTTGTCTGGATGGTAAATCAACAGCAGCCTTTCTTACACTAAAATGTCATCTAATGCGCACTTCTATATTGCAGTTTCCTGATTTTTCTTTACAGTTCAAAATCCATACTGATGCTTCCAATCTTGCTATTTCTGGAGTACTTAACCAACTTGTAGATGGCCCTCCATTGCCTATTGCTCACTTCAGCAGACTTCTTTTCCCCACTGAATGTATTTACTCTGCTTCTGAATGTAAAGCATTAGCTTTACTAAATACTCCGGAACACTTTTCTGAGTACTTAGAACAAAGAGATTAATGTAAAGACTGACAAGCAAGCTCCTTCATGGTTTATGAGAAGTGCACCTAAAATTGGTAGAATTTGTAGCTGGTTGTGACGATCATCTGGATTTAAATTGTCCCTTAAATTTATTCCCAGTGGGGATAATTGCAAAGCTGATGCTTTGGCCTGCCTCTTTCACACTTCTACATTTGAACTGATTACTAATGAAGATTACTTGCCTCATTCTTTGACTTGGCAATTTCCTTCTCATGTTAACACTATATGTACTTGGACTTTCTGTTGTCCTTTCAATCTTGCCAATCCTATCAACTTGATGAATTTTGTAATCAAATTAAACAATCTTTATCTGAGTCACCTTATCATGGCCCCCTTTCTTTGTCCAAAGGATTTTCGTCTATAAGCTCCCAAGTAAATCCCCTCCTAAAATTCTTCAACCTGTTATATTGACATATTACCACTCTTCCCCCCCCCCACTGGTGAGTGGTATTGCCAAAACTTCTACTACTTATTCGGGAGATAGTGGGTTCGATCCCCACTGTCGGCAGACCTGAAGATGGTTTTCCGAGGTTTCCCATTTTCACACCAGCAGAGGTGCCAACCTTTGAACTGGGTTATCAGTAACCCCAATCAAAAAAGTTTGAGTCAAATCCAGAGCTTAGTCTTCTCCTCTCGATAATGACACGTCCTTTGCCCTTATCAACAGCAACGTGTTCTAAAGTATATCATATTATACAAAATTTGCACATCACCTGTTACTACTGTGAAAAAATATATTTTGTAGATTATTTCATGCTCAACAGCTGTTTCTCAAAGCCACTCTATCAATTTTTCATAGTTCCTTCCATAAAACTAGGGATTCTAACCTCTCTTCCTTAGCTTTAGCTTTCAATTCCAGTTTTAATTGTTCTACTGCTCATACTCCTTGGCCAGTAAAGATAACAACCCCTTGCACTTAGAGGCTGAAAGAACTGCTTCATGAAAGGAGCTTGAGTCATTGTGTTCTACAGCACTGTACGCTTAGCAAGCAAGAAGTCTGCCTGATAACAATGTGGCTGTGGTGGTATTTAAACTGGCACTGTGTTCCAGCAATTTCTTCGTACTGAAGAAAGAAAGCACAGAAGATTACCAATAGGGTCACAACTTATACTAAGTAAACATACAAGTGAAACAGAAAAAGGTATTAATCAATAGACTTGCATCTCAGTTTGTTTCTTTAAGAAGGAAGCCATACTTTTCAGTATCAACTCAGTTAATGTAACTTTAAAGCTTTTCAGTCTGTTGAAGCTTTAGGCTGCTCGACCACTGGAAGCGACTACATGTGATTACGAGATGAGGCGACTATACACGACTTTGATTATGCGACTACACGTGACTGGGGTCATCCACTGGAGGCGAATTAGCGCAGCTGTCAGTTGGCATCTGTACTCCATACAGGTCTGTGTTTGATTCCGTAGTAGACGTTGTAAAGTTATTGAACGTATTAAATATTCAGCGAGATGGAAGATGAGGATTTAGTTTGCATTCTGGAAAATCCCTACCTGACGAGGCGTCGGAAGAAAAATCGCAAAAGGAGACGTCGGTGGTGCATAAACCCAATACTAGCTAAAAGGAAGCTAGTGGGAGAATTCCATCATGTGCACAATGATTTGGACAAAGACCCCCGGATGTTCTTTGATTATCGGATGCGTCCAGAAACGTTTCACAATATTTTGAATGCAATAGAACCAAAAATAGCTAAAACGTCCAACTTCAGGGAGACATAACACCTCTGGAACGTTTAACTGTGACTCTAAGGTAAGCTATTACATGTAGTTATTAAAAAGTGTTAATATTTACTTTTAATTTTATACTTATTTTTTATATTTATTTATATTTATTGAAGAGCCAAAGATGAATTAAGTATGCAATTTGATTTATCAGTGTAACATACAAACACGAGAGAAAAGCACACAATCCATAAGAAAAAATAGTAATGTACTGTGATTGGGCCCGATTTCGCCGATGCGACTTTTTTTTTTTTTTTTTTTTTTGCTAGCTGCTTTACGTCGCACTGACACAGATAGGTCTTATGGCGACGATGGGACAGGAAACGGCTAGGAGTGGGAAGGAAGCGGCCGTGGCCTTAAGGTACAGCCCCAGCATTTTCCTGGTGTGAACATGGGAAACCACGGAAAACCATTTTCAGGGCTGTCTCGACAGTGGGGTTCGAACGTTTTATCTCCCGAATACTGGATACTGGCCGCAATTAAGCGACTGCAGCTATCGAGCTTGGTGATGCGACTGTTAAGTGTATATGCTTGCTGCATAATACTGTAATCGATAAGGAAGGTGAACAACAAGCTGTGGCAGTATTACATCAACAGTCACAATCAGAAACCAGTGGTGCACCCACCAGATCTGCTTCACTAGGCGAAAATAGAAGTGTTACTACTGCTTATGTGATCAGAGACAAATTTGTAGCACACTTCTGTGAACACGAACCGAATAATTGAAAATGTTTAGGTACCGTTTTCCACTTAAATTTGCTTTTTTCATTTCATTTCCATATTTTATTACAACAGGAACTGCGTATATTACCGTATTGAAATTATAAAGTAATATAAATAATAATAAAGTTATTTGTTTTATGTACTGCTAACTACATTTTTAAGGTTTTTGGAGATGCCGAGGTACGGGAATTTTGAGCTGCACAAGTTCTTTTACATGCCAGTAAATCTACCAACATGAGGCTGACGTATTTGAGCACCTTGAAATAGCACAGGACTGAGCCAGGATCGAACCTGTCAAGTTGGGCTCAGAAGGCCTGCGCTCTGAGCTACTCAGTCCAACATATTATTTATATATATATATATAAAAATAATGATTTAATAAGAGTATATAACATTATCAACACCCACTTCGTCTGCAACCTTTGACCATAGTTTGTGTTGTATATCTCGAGAACGATAGCGTTTATCTTTCATATTCCATAGTGGTGTTCTTTCACAAACCGCAGTTATCAACTTTTCTATGACAAAGGTAGTAATGATAAAAATAATGTTGCATATGACGACGACAGACAACCGGATGCTTGCAGGAACCGTGGAGTACAGGCGAATACACGCAGCAAATCCCATTCAAGTGGGATCTGTCACTTGTCGCCTGTTATCGTGTGAAGTCGGCTGCTCGAGGTCGCTTGCAGTGGACGCGGTTCCGTTACAATATTCGCTTTGGGATCAGTCACGCTAGTACACACGTAATCGGCTGATCTTGTAATCGCGCGTAGTCGCTTCCAGTGGGTGAGCAGTTTCACTACCTCAGTTTGGTGTTCCAACTGGATGAAAAGCTAGGACTGTTTCTTTATACAGGTATGTTACAGTGTTTTCATAAATTTTGTGTTTCATATTCAACAGACTAATAACTTAAAAGATGACATTAACTAAGTCAGCACTGAAAAGAATGGCTTTCATCTTAAAAAAATCATATTATTAAAATTTGACTGATGTGACCACAAGGATCTTAGTCATTATTCAGAAATGTCCGAGATGCACCAGAACAAATGACAGGAGGGAACAAAGATTGCAACATGTAAGGAAATGGAAGAACCTATAGAGGGAACAAAAGAAGGAATATCAATTTGCTGTTGAACTAATTCATACAGGTTTTAACAATGCTGGCTACAACTGGCCAGGTAGCAGCTGTGGCCTTAATTAAGTTATAGCCAGTCATTTGCCAAGGTGTGAAAAGAGGGAAACCATGGAAAACCATCTTTAGGGCAGCTACAGAAGGGGTTCAAACCCACTATCTCTGAACAAGTGCTTACAATGGCATGATGCGTACAACACAGCCAACTCTTTCAGTAGAATGAGCAACTGCAGAAGTTGGTAAATCGGGTCTAAACGGAGTGATGTGGGCAATATGGAATGATTAAGTTTCCCATAACTGGGAAACACGACCGAAAAAACTAGGGGAAAACACCAGATTGGACATAAACTGAAAGGTGTGATGATACTTGATGATGATGATGACGATTATTGTTGTTTAAAGGGGCCTAACATCTAAGTCATCGGCCCCAAACGTGTGAGGAATCATAAAAGAACAATAAGGATTCGTTTAGAATAGGGACATACAGCAAAAAAGTGAGAATTTTCTGCGAGATATCTTATATTTTATTATAGTGGAAGCAATTTCTCTGGACAAGACCATGTACTTTCTATTTCATTATATTTTTGGTCATTCATTCCACAATTTTAATGGGTAATGAATTAGTTACCCTATGGATATTTCAATTCCCACTGTCTCTTTTTAATAACCTAAATCTAATAATTTAGTACTCGTGAAGCTGAAGATCTTCACTAGGCAGATGAAACATGCACTAATAATTGCTATCAGGTGATGTCTTTTATCTGGTTAAGTAGTGTATTGAATTGGTGGATCCTTAACAATTGTATATGTTTACAGGTTAAGACTTATGGCAACGATGGGATAGGAAAGGTCTAGGAATGGGAAGGATGCGACCATGGCCGTAATGAAGGTACAGCCCCAGGATTTGCCTGGTGTGAAAGTGGGATTTGAACGCACTATCTCCTGAATGCAAGCTGATAGCTACGTGACCCAAGCTGTGTGGCCTCTTGCTCAGTGGGGTTGATAATGTATTTGACTTGATTGCTGGGAACGACGTCATATCGGATCATATCTCAGCCAATGGAAATGATAGTGCGTGCTTGAGCAACGGAAATGGCGCGTGCTACATTTAATTAGGATATAAAAGTAAATGTATGTCTGGGTGCTGCAGGGTGGGTCAATGGCTCTCTTCGTGAAGACATCTCTCCTCTACAAGGTGTATAAGATTTGCATGATTTCAACTCTAATAGACTGCTATAGAACTTCTGTAGTACATATTGAATTTCTACCTTTCAAAGAATATGAATTTATTAAACACAAAATTAAGCTACAAATTAAATGTTATATTCACATTTTAAGCAGATGGTGTTTCTGAAGTTCCATTCTTGTGATGACAGACTAGAAGAGACACATATTTATCTAATGACTTTTGGGCTTTTAATATCAAGGCATTATTACCATTGTTATTACTAAAACCAAGCGATCGCTTCTCAGTCTCAAGGCGTGAATATTACAGGACAACGTGAGGTCAGCGCGACATATATTTTCAGTGGTTATCCTTGGTTTTCTAGACCAGGACTGCTATCTTGCCATCAGATAACACCTGAATTGTTCTCGTGTTGGCTGAGTGAACCTCAAATCAGCAATCAGATCCAGGTATTACTCGCACACTTTGTATTGACAGATGGACACCTAGTGCTGAAACGGTCGACCCCAGTTACCTTCGAGATTCAAATTGGCAACCTTTGAAACACAAACTATGAATTACTTATGCATCGCTGTGTGACATCTGGCGTTCACTTTACGTACTAGTACTGTTGTTGTTTACACAGCAAAACCAAACTATAAATTCATGCTAGGAACAAGATTCGCATGGAGAAATGTTATATGATGTTATATGTGTTATATAATGTTGGCTTAAGATAATAAAGGTTTAGAAAACCCATATCAATCGATCATATTATCGATTCAATTCAGATTTCATTTCCATTCAGTTGGCAGTATTACCGGAACCAGGAGAGCTCCCTCCTTACTCCTAACCCCGTACAAAAATCTATCACTAAAAAGTGTGCGAGTAATAATAATACCTGACCTGACCGGGGATAAAACTTGGGGCATCCAGGTAAGAACCAGGCTGGTTATCCCAAGACTACAGAGGCCGCCTGATTATTATAATTACTATTTTTTCATTAAATTATTACTATCAATTCCAGCGTATCCAATATTTCTAGATCAGCAGGAATATCTCGCTCTCTACTACGAGAACAGATGATACTGAGACTCTGAAGAACCTTCACTTTACCATTGTTCAGCCAAGACCCACATACAGAAGAGCGAGTAAAAGTAAAGCATGAATGCAAAACGTGACAGCTGATTATGGGATCATAGTCGCTGAACCCCAACTAAACACAGAGTTCAAACACAGGGCTGTGTCTTTCACCGTTCTAAAATAGCAAGTGTATATGGAAGGAATCAAACCGTGACCGCCTAATCAGTTGTGCCCGCAGGATATTAAAAAACATCAGATTTAATAACCAAGCTAGCAAGTGTCTAACTTTTTTGTTTTGCTATTGGCTTTAAGTCGCACTGACACAGATAGGTCTTATGGCGATGATGAGACAGGGACGGGGCTAAGACTGGGAAGGAAGCGGCTGTGGCCTTAATTAAGGTACAGCCCCAGCATTTGCCTGGTGTGAAAATGGGATACCACAGAAAACCATCTTCAGGGCTGCCAACAGTAGGGTTCGAACCCACTATTTACCGAACAATGGCCGCACTTAAGCGACTACAGCTACTGAGCTCGATAGTCTAACTTTAACCAAACCAAACCCCATGGCACAACAGCCTCAAAGGGTCTTGGTCTACCAAGCGACCACTGCTCAGCTCGAAGGCCTGTAGATTACGAGGTGTCGTGATCGGCACCACCATTCCCTTCGGACGTTATTTTTGGCTTTTTAGATCAGGTTCGCTATCCCACCGTCAGATAACTCCTCAACTGTAATCACGTAGGCTGAATGGGCCTCTAGCCAGCCTCAATTCCAGGGAAAAATCCCTGACCTGACATTGAACAGAACGCGAGGCCTCCGGGTAAGAGGCAGGCAACTCATGGGCCGGCAGTCCGCAGTCAACTGCAGCTATATAAAATCTCAATTCTTTACTTCTAGATATTTCTCTTGTCTGTATTCAAGTACAGTATGCGCACCTTTTAGTGATACATGCACACCCTAGTGTTGAATCGGTCGATCTCGGTTATCTTCGAGATTCGTATTGGCAAACTTTGAAACACAAACAATGAATCGCTTACGCATCGTTCTGCGACATCTGGCGTACACTTTACGTACTAGTACTGTTGTTTAGACAGCAAAGCCAATCTATAGAATTCATGCTAGGAACAAGATTCGCATCGAGAAATGTTATATAATGTTAAATAATGTATGTGTGATACAGTCGTTGGCGTAAGATCATAAATGTTAAGAAAATTCATATTGATCGATCATATTATCGATTCAATTTAGATTTCATTTCCATTCAGTTGGCAGTATTACCGGTACCGGAACCGGGAGAGCTCCCACCTTACTCCTCCAAGCCAGTACAAAGAAATATCGCTAAAAGGTGCGCAGACTATAATCTAGTCATTTGTATGAGTGCTAGCTGGGATGTGATAAAATCAAACCTGAAGTCTTAATTAGTAAAGAATGTTCCCACATATCACAAGTTTTTGTTTCTTTCGGTATCATCAACTAAAATACAAATTAGGATATCAGAATTATATCAGCCGGCTGTGCTCTCTCACCAAAATTTACTATCTCGTTCAGTAAATTCGTGGTTAATAAATCATAAATATATGTAATCTTCCACTAGAAGCAGAAAAGTTACACCTATAGAAATGCGCAGAGTAAGATGAAACTGGGCAATGTAGTTTCGTATAGGTTATGTCATGTATAAGTAATGTTAAAATCAGATCAAAGTTGAAGTATCTATTAATACCAAACGCTTTTCCCTGAAGATGTATTATAACTGGAGATAACTATGTTTGAAATAAAACTACACAGATCACGGAAACAGCCAAAAATCTGACTTTAACGTACATCAAGAAAAATAATATACAGCACCCATTTACGTAAACAAACATGTTTATATGACTTACCTCCCATGAAACCACTCCTTACACATGTCGCATTGTATCATAAATCTATTGGCATCATATAACTGTCCACATAAGCAGTAAATTTTCTCTGCCATTTTTTAAAAGATATGTAAAAGAGCAATAACATCCAAAACTGTATTCAAACTTCAAAGATAAACAGCAAACTTCAGCATTGTACTATCGTTGCCTACGAGAAACTAACGAGATACGCAGAGACCTCTACATTCGCAGTCTGTCCAAGCTTAGCCTACAAGGAATACATAGCCTGCTCACTCGCAGTGCTCCCTTTAGAAACAGTGTCCTCCTGGCAGTGCGCGCCTTGACCACTGCAGCGCTAGTATACCACCTCACATCAGCACTCGCTAGCATTGCAAACGGGTGTTAAAACCAGCACAAATTTACCACTACACTATATTTCCTGTATATTATTTACGTTACTACGCAGAATGAAGTAGAAAATAATAAATGTTCACCTTTTACCCCTAGGAGTTCAATTCAGCTGTGGATTTTCATTTCAAATAACACACATAACTGTCGACATTTATGTCTGGCATTTAAAAGGATATAAGGTCTGCACTAGATATTTTCAATATCGCACCTTAGATTTTCAGTAGAGAGGAACGACTTTAACCATTTTCCTTGATATTTTTCTCAAAAATTGTTTTTCTTCTCAAGAAGTATTCTCGGCGATACTCATCTGTCATGCCATCAGCGTAGTTAGTGACAGAGGGGCGCAGAAACTTCTGCGGTATTATTCTGCTTAGTTCGTCAGGATGATCACTTTTTCCACACTGTAGAATAGGATTTTTAGCAACAAGTGGCAACAGGATTTCGGTTAATGTTTGTGCTCTTTTTGGACTGCCTAGCGTTACCGATATCATTTCGTCCGTTACTTGCCCCAGTTTCATCAGCAGTGAAACAAAACTTGGCTTCGGATACCTGAGACCACCTCTGTCTTTGATTTTTATTAATGACGTCAGTGGAGATGGACTCTGGATACTGCTAATTTTATCAACACACTCTTGACATGGCATGTGGTCTTCGACAACTCTTACCAAATACCCTCCAATATATGCCATTGCAGCACTCGACGTAGAAAAGCTTGGTGCTCCTTCGGCTTCCTTTTGGATACTTTCCAGCTGTGTTTGAATATTTCTTGCTAACTCAGAATTCGTTGCTCCCGGTTCATCCGCGTGTGCGGTGTGTTCACTAACTAACGGTTGCAAAAGTTGGAAAAGATATATTTTATTTATTTAGTTCCGAAAATAAGAAAACCATTTAGAAGCTTATAGGAGACCATTCATTCCTTTTCTGGATATTCTTCACGAAAAACTGAAAGTTAAAAGCGAACTACTTATATGTTATGTCACTTTACGTTCTTCTCTTCTTCCTGCATAGACGAGCACATTAACTTACGCTCCTTGATAAGAATGGGAAGCTGCACTCTTCGAATATTCTAAGGTTCAAATCACAGTTTCGACATTGGAAATTCTCAATGTGAGTTTCATGTAGAGTATACCACGGAAATAACGAAGGTATGAGAGAGCGTTGAAGTCCTGGGGTACCTACTCCAATATTTGTGCCAAATGCGATGGCCATGACACCGAAGGAGTCTGGCATTGCTTATACCTTCTAAAATAATATGCTAATGTTGACGGATCATGCAACTACTAAATATTTTTATTCCTGCCCTGAAGAGGGAGACGGGCTTCCTAGACGTGACACCGTCTCTCGCGCCAGGAGATTTATATCGAAGATATTATTATCAGAACAGGAGCAATAATAATAATAATAATAATAATAATTAAGTAACCTAATTTTTGCCGTCACATGGTCTGCGTATTCACTGTGCCATACCTTGTCTGCTTATTGCTTTAATCCATAATTCCCTAGTTGGCTCTTGGCAAAGGAATTCATGAAAACTAGTTCCAGAAATTTTATTTCTAGAGCCTTGTTTATAAAACGGTAGGCAACAGTATACCACCGTAATATAATTGACGTATTTTAACAATACGACGTCACCATTAAGCATACAACGTGTAGAAATACCGCCAACCGAGGTGTACATGTGAGGTTGAATTGCAGCGCCTCTAGCGGCAAATATAGCATCCACAGGGCGGACAGCTATAAGTGGCTATTGGTCAGGCTTTGTATTCCTTGTAGGCTAAGGTCCAAGCTCTAAATCTTTTTTCGTCTTCTTCTTCTTCTCCTTCCTATTGGGTTTTTTGGATTTTTAGACTGTTACCCAATCACAAATCAGGAATATAATTATCCAGTTTTTTGTTTAAAAAACTTTCCACACAAAACTCACTCAATATTAAACGACTCACTTATTTACCTACATAACTCATGTATCCACACGCTTATGTCTGAAGCTATGAACCTAATCGTAAACAGTTATCAAAATGTTACTGACAAAAGAATGCAGGATTGTAAGGCCTTGGGGGGGGGGGGCGAGACAAAAGAATTAATTTAATTTAGCGTGATCAAGAAACTGGTTTATAAGTTTAAGTATATCGGAAGAAGATTCGAATAATAAACAAGAAACACTTGTTGGCAAAGGTATGTGTAATTGTACTAATTGCTTGAATAAGGACGTTGGAAAAGCAGATGATTACTATCGCCTTCGGGGTTTCCACATATACAGTAAGGGAGGTTAAAGATGTTAAAACGGTATTTATATGTTGGGGTTAATGCATGAATAAAACGTAATCGTATAATATTCATAATATGTCGTCGTGTGTATGAGGCTTTTAGATACCGGCACCAAGGTTTCAGTGGAATATTTGGTTGTAACTGATAATAGAATTGTCCTTTCGTACGAAAGGTATGTTGCCATATATTCTGCCAAGTTTGTAAAGCGTCACGTTTTAAAATAGGAAAATAATCGATAAGGGGGAGCCTCCGTGGCTCATGCGGCAGCGCGTCGGCCTCTCACCGCTGGATACCGTGGTTCAAATCACTCCATGTGAGATTTGTGCTGGACAAAGCGGAGGCGGAACAGGTTTTTCTCCGGGTACTCCGGTTTTCCCTGTCATCTTTCATTGCAGCAACACTCTCCATTATCATTTCATAGCATTTATCACTCATTAATAAATCACCTTGGGAGTGGCGACCCCATTGTAATAACAGCCTATATATGTTTCACTCATTACATCCCTGACCCGGTCAATGACTGGAAAACAGGTTGTAGGTTTTCATTTTCAATCAGTAAGGGGAGTCTATCTTAAGAGGTTCTGAAGGGGAGTTACTAGCGTCTTTCGCGGCAAGATCAGCTTTGCCGTTACCTAGGTGCGCTGAATGCCCTTTTAACCATATTAAGGAGAGATAGATACCCGAACTATCGAGTTGATATAGAAGGTGTTTAACATCATATAAATATCCATTATACGACCTATATTGGTACTTACAGCTTGTAGCACGCTTTAAGAATCGGTAAAAATGTTTACTTTTTTGAAGGAATGTTGTTGGACTAATAATAATGCTTGCCTAATTGCAAAGAGTTCAGCTGTAAAGATAGAGATATTATTCGGGAGATTATACTGAATGTTTGTAAATGTATTGGAGGCAAAAAAAAAAGGCCGCGCCTACGCCTCGCTGGGATTTCGATCCATCTGTATAAATGTTGACGTCACATCCGATTGACGAGATTATGAGTTTCTTATTCGACGAAGTAAATAATGAAGTATTTATTGAGCGATTTTGGGTAATGGATGGGGAAATGATAATATTATGGGGAATAAAGATTAAACTATCGTAACGAAAAGAATGCATTGGTAACTGAGGAAAGCGTAGTAATGAGAAGCGAAGAAAATTCATCTCAACATAAGCCAGATATAAAGCAGGAGTTCTTCCGTTTTTGGAGCGCGTTGGCGATAGTATTCGTGGAGAAGTTGCAGCTTCGGTATGAGGGCGGAATGGGATAGGGCGAGGTGTTTCAGGATATATTTTTTGCAAACATTAGGCGTCTATAGGGCGACGGTGCAACGTCTTAAGGCTTGATGTTGGATTACAATGAGTTGAGATAATGTGGTTTCCGACGCTGTATCAATAATATGAGCGCTGTAGTCCAAATATGAGCGTATAGTTGCCCGATAGAGCGTCAACGCAATTGAGGGATCTGCTCCCCACTGACCTCTCGTTACTGTTTTTAGAATTTTGAGATAACTATCTGCTTTTCGTTGTAAGGTCTGTATGTGTTGTTTCCAAGTTAGATTACGATCGAGAAGTATGCCTAAATAGGTATGGTGGGTGGTGAAAGGAATACTGAAGCCATCAAAGGAAATAGGACTATTATCAAATGAGCGTTTGTGTGTGAATGGAATTGCAACGCACTTTGAAATAGAAAGTTGAAGGTTATGTGTGTTGAACCAAGTTAATATTTTGCTCGTGACAGTTGCTGTTGCTTGTCTGCATTCACCAATGCTTGTATGTGTAACATAGATGAGAAGGTCGTCAGCAAAAGCTAAAACTCTAGCAAACGGTGTTATGATCTGTCCTAAGTCACTCATATATAGGGCAAATAATATGCCGCTTAATATTGCACCTTGAGGCAAACCATGCGATGTCTGTCGACTCGGAATATGGTATTGTGGTGATTTAATCGTTAATGTGCGATACAAAAATAATTGATGCAGCATAAATAGGAATTTGAAATGAAACCCGTTCGCAGCCAGTTTTTCCCGTAGGAGGTGTAACGGTACCGAATCATAGGCACCTTTCATATCGAGAAACATAGCAATAGTGCTATGTTTTCTCCAGCGGGATAGCAGAATATCAAGAAGTATATTAATCGGATCTTGGGTATTACGACCTTTTGTGAAGGCATATTGGAATTTGGGGAAGAGATTGTAATAGTCTAACAACCATACTAGTCGCCGTAGTATGATTTTACAAAAGGTTTTGCTTATGCAAGAACTCAGTACTATTCCGCAAAAATTCTTGGGGGTATCGGGGAGTTTATGTGGTTTCAGTATGGTTTTTAAATGAAAACCGTTCCATTGAGTGGGGATTCGTGCAGTGTGTAAAATATCATTATAATAATTAAGGAGTAGAAGTTGTGCCCGAGGTGGAAGTAATCGAAGCATGGTGTAAGTTATAGAATCCGGACCGGGGGAAGAACTGTTTGCAGATACCAGCACAGCTCGTAGTTCATTTAATTGTATTGGTTCTATTAAAGTAGAAAAATGAGAGTGCGTCGTGTAGGAGGGGGACGGGATTTGAGGTACCGTATAATCTGGCGTGAGGGAATTAAGAAAGAACAGAGAATGTCTCGCGGTATAGGTAGTTGTGATTGATGCTGAGAGGCTCTTGTAATCCTTCGTATAGCATTCCACAAATGGGTCGCCGGGACATGCGAAGTTAATGATGATATGAATGCTCTCCAAGCATCTCTCCTTTTCGTACTAAATATACGTTTAGTTTTAGCGATATGGCGCTTTTTATTTCAATAATTTGCATGTGTTAATGATTGAAGATAAGTTTTAAATAAAATCTTGCGTTATTTAATGAGTTCATGACACTCTTTATCCCACCAATGTATAATTTGACGCGGTTGGGGGAAGACAAAAGTATGGGTTTAAATGGATGATATGTATTTAGATAATTATTAAGGTTTATAAGAAGAGTTGAAAATGAAAGATTATGACCGTGCTCATTTGTAAATGAATTATTTAAGTACGCAATGTATGTATCGTTATTAAAATTTCTAAAAGATCGTATGTTACTGGCTTGTTCTACTAATCGCATCGATGTTCGTGGTTTACCAATACCATAAGTAACGATAATTGGGAAATGGTCGCTCCTATGAGTGTCTGATAAAGTGTGCCAAGTAATCTTTGGGACCAAAGATGTACGACATAAAGTTAAGTCTACGGCGTTGGGGGAGATCCGTGAGGAGAGATTCGCATGGGAGAACCGTTAAGGATCGTAAAATTATACTGTTGAGAAGCAAAAAGGAGATGTGAACCTTTCTGTGTGTCATGTATACTTCCCCATTCTGTATGTTGGCAATTGAGGTCACCAAACACAATGACATGTGATAAAGAATCAAATTGCGAAAAAATGGGACCATTGTGTTGTCGAAATATAAGTATCCGGGGGACGGTAAATATTAACTAAATGTACATCATTCTGTAAAATGCCACCAACATAAGTTTCGGGGATCTGATTGCGGATTGGAAACGGCAGATAGGAAAAGGAGTTGTGTATACATATCGCTACGCCAGCAGAGCCCGGGCCATCTTGTCGTACAATAGTATATGCCGGGAAAGAAAAGTGGGATTGTGGAGTAAACCATGTTTCTTGAATCATAAGAATATGAGCCAAAGTTTCCTGAATAAGTAATTATAGTTCGTGTTTTTGGGAATTACACTCCTAGCATTCCATTGTAGGATGTATATCATACACGTCTAGAATGCTTGCTATGAGGTCTCGTAATTTATAAACGACATGAATGAGTTGGGGCTCATTGCCCAGTGTTTGTATTAATAATAATAATATTTGCTGAATTTCTTTTTGAAGGTGGTCCTTCTAACTGTGTGACGGGTGGGCTTGTGGGGCCGACATATCTCTATTATACACATTTTACGAGGTAGATGTTGAAGGTTGAACTGTTGAACAGTCGATGCCGTCGTAGGTTGGTAAACGGGTCGTTCTAAAGGAATATGTTCATTATCAATTATGGGCATATACCCTCTTCTGTCATATCCTGGGGCAGGGGAGACGGAGGAAATCGCAGAATAACTTGCTTAAATTTCCTTTTCCTGGGATTTTCAGGAGGAGGAAGGGTATGATCTTGGGATAATGGGGGAAAATATTGAGTGTTTTGTTCCGGATAATATATCGCGAGTGCTACTTTGGATTTCTCTTCTTCAAAGAAGATATGTTCAGTGCTCATGGTTTTTTTCAATTGTAACTGGTATTTGTGCTCCGGACATTCGGGAGAGCCCGTCAAATGTTCCCGTTTACAATAAACACATTTTGTGGAATGTTCAGTGCATTCATTTGTAGCGTGCTGTTGGGAGAATTTGCCACATCTATAAGCTTGTGCTTTACAGTGTTTTTCGGTATGTCCGTATCTCTGGCATTTTCGGCACCTAATAGCTGCAAAGATAAATGGCTCGATATCTAAATATACTTTATATAATAATACTTGTGTAGGTAAATTCTGCGCTAGAAAAATGACTTTAATGGATCCTGTGGGTACATATTCGGTTTTGTCGTTTTGAACGACCTTTCGATTTAGTCATTGAATGGCTTTAATAGGCACAGATGATTCAAGTTGGTGGAGTATTTCGTCATCCGGTAAGTTCTTATCAACACCTCGTATAAGTCCTACACGAAGGACGTTAGAAGAGGGAATGTAGGCTTTAAATCTAAGTGCCTCAAACATCGGATTTCGTAGGAAGGCATTTGCCTGTGCTGCCGTTTGAAAGGTCACTAGAATGCGATTTCGCCCTTTGCGTTGCAGGGATTTTACATTTAAATCGTTCTCATGGAAACGCCGTCCTAAGGCCATGGGGTGTAACTGACCAATACTTTTGTCAGTGGATGATTCCACAAACATTATATAGGGACCGTAACGGAACTTATTATAGTACTCCGGCATATTTGCAGACTGGGCGACAGCACTAAGTTCAGTACTTTTTTGATCAGTTGAAATTTCCTTATTCTGCGGAGTTTTCCCGCGTTGATTGCTCGGTGATAATTGGGTTTGCGTCTGATTAGAAAATTCTGGCGAAAGACTATCCATAGATTCATCGTCCATATGCACTTCAACCTCTTTGCCGACAATTAACTAAATCACCTGTAAGGGGCCCATGCTCCCCACTGGAGGCGGACATCCTTCACTTTACACTCACTATACACCACTAGAGAACACCAGCAACTGACACGTCGCTCACGATGTCACTAACACACGACCGTCGTGCCTCACGGCGAGTAAGCAAATGCAAGCTCTAAATCAACGACATACAGTAAATAGACTGGCAGCGCCCTATCTCGTAGCACGGGTGCTAGTGAAGCCGGAAACTTGCAGCCGCCGACATCTCTACGTCACCACAGAGCCATTGCAATTACGGATGTTACTGTGCTACGCGCAGTTGTGTTTTATGTTTTTATGCACATTTCACGTTAATGCTTAGGTAAACTACTGAATGGCAGAATGTTGAAACCTGCGTAGTGTTTGAATGTGGTTTTTCCTATTTACGAAG
This sequence comes from Anabrus simplex, assembly GCF_040414725.1. NCBI lineage: Eukaryota > Metazoa > Arthropoda > Insecta > Orthoptera > Tettigoniidae > Anabrus > Anabrus simplex. The sequence goes on from NC_090266.1 coordinate 978,282,081, forward strand.
AAAGAATAAGGAAGGAATAGGAGTTTCAATACACAGATAACTGGCTTACATGTGCTCGTGTACACCTGATGCCTACTTATTAATGCAATTAAATTCACTATTAAAGATGCTTAATTCACTTCTTTCTGGTGCATATTTGTCGGCGTTATCCCCCTCGTGAAGAAGTGCGGCTAGTGCCTAAGAAGAAGAAGAAGAGAGGAAGAAGAATACATTTAGATATAAGTTAAGTTTTTGTATCTGTGGTGTTAGTAACTGAATAATAGTGGTATCAATCCCTTCTTTTATATTAGAGATATATTGTAAAAATGTCAAAATTACTCTTAAATTAGAGTGGAAGGATTGGTAAGCTTTCATCAATCGAAATAGGCGTTAGGTTTATTATCACGGAATATTATTGAATATACTTCAGGATTTATTGTAAAAATGTTAGTCAATTAGCTACAGTGTGAAGCTTGCAAGGAAGCTGTTCTACAAAAATAAAATATTTTTTGCAAGATGCTTTACGTTGCACCGACACTGATAGGTCTTATGGCGACGAAGGGCTAGGAATGGGATGGTATAGCCCCAGCCTGGTGTGAATATGGGAAACAACGGAAAACCACCTTGAGGGTTATCGACAGTGGGGATCGAACCCACTATCTCCGAATACTGGACACTGGCCGCACTTAAGTGACTGCAACTATCGAGCTCGGTGATAAAATCCTTAGCTGGGCTGAGTGACTCAGACGGTTGAGCGCTAGCCTTCTGCACCCAAATTGGCAGGTTCGATCCTGGCGCAGTCATGTAGTATGTGAAGGTATTCAAATACGTCAGCCTCGTGTCGGTAGATTTACTGACACGTGAAAGAACTTCGGGGCAAAATTCCGGCACCTCGGCGTCTCCGAAAACCGTAAATGTAGTTAGTGGGAGGTAAAATAAATAATATTAAACATTATTATTAGAAAATCGTTATCCAATCATTTCTTTCAAGAATGGAGGTGTTCCCATTGCATTTTCTGACGTGTTCCAAAATGGCGTCAATGGACCACACAGGCCGAAATCATAAGAAAAGAACCATAAGTTAGAAGTTCACAGGAGGCCTAGACCAAGTAGAAGCATACAGTTGTAAACAGCTGTGAGGAGAGAAGCGAACAGTATCAAGTGTATTGTTTCAAGAGAAACAAGTAGAATATAAGATAATATTATTACACTTACTAATCTGATGAGATAGAGAACGGACATACATCAATTCAGCTGCCACAGAAAGGAAGACTAATTGTTAAGATAGACGAATTACGCAAATACTGCCCGTGTTAAACAAGAAAATACTGCGTAATACACGTTATTGAATGTCGAAGAGAGGAATCGTGTCGTGAAATAAGAAAATTTGAATCAAATACGTTCAACAGTTGGACTGATATGAAGCAATTCGACACGTCGAAGCTCATTAAAAACAGATCTTAGAGAAGAGGAAAAATATTCAGGAATCATTTTCCAAGAAGAGAAATTAAGCAATTATTAAGCCTTCAAGAATAGAATTATCCCGTAAAATTATAGATTTATAAAAAGGGAAAGATAAGATCGAAGACACTGAAACAAGTGTTCAATATTTGATTGATCTGATTAATAAGGAAAATATAAGGATACTGATGAGGGATTATAATTTTAAGAAGCTCCAAAATAAACATTTACTCGCTGGAATTATTTGATTTTTACATTAGCTGAAGAATGAAGAAGGATATGTCGTGCTAATTTCGAGGTGGACCGACCTGGAGATGAATATGAACCAGCCAGCAGACCAGGCCTGATGAGGGGCCGTCTCGTAGACCACAGCCCGCCAAGGACCAGAGATGTGACACGGAGACTACAGAAGTCGCCGTACTCGCTGAATGGCAAGGTAAGTTTGCTAAATATTGGTTCTTAATTAAGGTAGATATGATTATATGATATCATTTACAATACGTGTGAAGTATTTATGAAATGAATTGACTCAGTAAAGTGATAAGTTTGAATTATATCTCACTAAGTCAAGTCGTGACAGGATCGATATCTCGAAGAAGTGGCTATACATATGTTGAGTGGATTATGATAGCAAATGAAATATGATTATTTGCGAGAAGGAATGTAGATTATACACAGCAGGATGAGAGTATTTGCGTGCATTAGATTTCATTAATGGGTTTTGTGAAGCCAATCATGCTAAGTTAGCATCATTATGTGATGATATAGAGAGGAATTATAATTTATATGAGTTATTCCTTGTCGAATTACGTTATCATATGGAATTACGAAGTGCTAGAGGTTAAACATTATTCTATGAGAAGAAATATGATTCAAATAAGTGAACATAGTTGCAACGAAGTTTCAAAAGTCTTGATAGTTGTATTATTTATGAAGAGGTTATGATATAAAGAAAAGTGGTTATGTTGTTGATATAATTGAATTGATTCAGCGATATATAGATGAGAATGGAATTATATGAAGCGATTGGAGTGAAGTAGGGGAAGATATGTTGCAATGAAGACGTAATGACGGATGCTAAATGCTTATATTCAGAATATGGAACAAATGTGTGAAGCAAGTACATTGAATGAGATACGTCGAGGGAATAACATAAGACAAGGTATGCATGGCAAACCCATCTGCGTATATGAGGATAAATGGTTTCTGCTATGTCAAATACAGCTGTGTTGTAAGAAAATATTATAGCAATTGTCACATTGTGATAATGCACATAATGAAAGATGAAATGAGTGTATATCTATATATTGAATAACATAGTTCGTATCGAGCTAACTTAACAAAAAAAGAGGAGTCACTTAGTAAACTTGCCAAGGACCATATGGCTACGTGAAAGGTCAAACGCATATTGAGAGGAAGTTAATAAGGCTAATTAAGAGCTACTTTAGTTAGAAATGTGATATAGATTATTTTATATTTGAAGGGTGTTTCATGATTATTATATTTTAATACGTAAATGTAATAGACTAAGAAGATATGTGCCGAGATTTTGGAAGGCAATAGGGAGTAGTAACCTTGGCATGTCGTTCAACGAAAACGTCGATGAAAAAGCGATATTTGTAAAATAATTCAGATTGCGTGATTTTTAAAGAAAACGTTCAGAAATGAATTGAGTGTCATGATAATCAGAGATATGATTAATTATTTTTTCAATTTAATGATTATTTTAATGATGTAATTGATTAATTGAATATTTTTCATATCAAATGAAATGTGAAACAAGATGTTAGCTCATGTCAGGATTGAAATTCAAATTTTCTAAGTGGTTACTGAGTGAATAAGTGCAAAAAATTATTACAAAATTTGGATTGGGGGTATTTGGAGAGGTCTTGGGAGGTAGGAATAAATGGGCATGGGAAAGGATAAAGGGAGTGTAGAGGGAGTGTCTCTTTATCACTGTTAAATAAATTGGTGGAAGTAATAAACCCGAAAATGGAGTTTGAGGGTAGAAGGGATACGAGAGGTTTGTATTGAAGGGTATTGGGTGTTCCGAGGAACAGGGGATGGGTAGGTAGGGAGAATAGTGATAGATGTGTGTTTTGTGGAGAGGAGTGGGAGAACCTGCATATTCTTAATAAATGCCGAGCTTTGGAGGAGATAAAGATCAAACTACTTAGTAAGAAGGAGCTGGATATGGTAGGGGAAAGCTATAAGATGACATGTTGGTTATGCAGGGAGCGGGAGAAAGGAACGAATATAGCGAAATTCTTAAATATGGCCAGAGCTAGAATTATAAAGAAATTGAGGGAGTAACAGGGGTTGTGCAGATAATGTGGTTCTTGCCGAGGGAGGAAGGGGGAAGGCATTCTGCTCAGAGGAATGGATGTCCGCCCTGAGCAGATGCGGGAGGGGTATCATGGTAAACATGATATCAGGAGAGGGGGCTGTAGTGTTAGGGGAAAGTGGGAGAGCACCTTGCCCTGTGGAAAGATGATCTGCCTGGGGCAATTTGTTGGGAAGTAGAAAGAGAAGTAGTAGGGTGGGAGGATGAGGTGATAGATTAATGACTTGAGGAATATGAGAGTAGATGTGTTTATGAGAAGAGTTGGTAACAAGTGAAAGCCTGAGAAAATTCGGTAAGTGTTGAGAAAAGGGAAAGTTGAGTAGGCTTCAGGGCAGTGTAAATTTAAGAAGCAGGTATATAGTTTAGGTTTATCGTGGATAGTTGAAATGAAGCTTAGGTGGAAGCTAAAAAAAGAAAAAATAGTGAGATGACTGATTGAACTAATGGACTTGGAATGGAAACTGTTTGTTTGTGTGTGAGATGTGAAAAAAGTTAAAATGTTTTAAGTGCGATGATGAGGGATGTAAAATGTTTGTTCGTTGATGTTTAATTCTTAAGTTTAATAAGGTGAGATGTAGTGGGCGAGAGTAGTGCGAGAGAGGAGAAGGTGACGTATCAAGGGAAGAAGGGGGGTTGGGACTTGACCCACCCCAAAGAAGTTAGGCTTGAGCATATCTGCACGGGAAGAAAAAGGAGAGGGGAGAATGAGAGCTGACAATGAACAGAGTAGGTGTGACGTACATAGCGGAAGTGTGTGGCAGGCCTGTGTTGGGTCTGGCTTGTCACACATGGTAGGGAAGGAATACAGTGTCTGCGAGTGTAGGTGAGATATGAGATCAGTTCTCACGTGGCGCGGCTGGTGGCTGTGGACAACGTGTTGGTGGGCATGTATTCCATACCAGGTCTGACGCAGCGACCAGTCTATTAAAAAAATTAGGTGGTAGGTAGGAGCAGGGGAATAGGGTAGTTTGCAGTGCGGTGCTTCCTACACGTATCCTGGCTATCCGCGTACGTATGGCAGGACACTGAGTAGATGTAGAGGTAGATAATTTACTTAAGTAGTTTTAGGAGAGATGTAGTGCCTATTGTTTGTTTGTTCTGTGTTTCGCCTTGTCTTTATTACCTGCAAGCCGATGGTGTACACTAGGGTGGGTAAAAAGGTATGTATGTATGTATGTATGTATGTATGTATGTATGTATGTATGTATGTATGTATGTATGTATGTATGTATGTATGTATGTATGTATGTATGTATGTATTGTACCCGGATGAGATGGGCCCTAGTTATCATGATTTGATATTATAATATAAATGCAGACATATGGGAATATTAAATTATGTACTGTGTCAGTTTTGTGTGGAAGGAAGAGTTTCAACATATTCAGACGTGGTCGCGACTATCTGTCGCCAAAATTTCGCCTGTCATAATGGGAAGAATATTTCCTGCTCAGAAGCTAAGAGGATTAAATGCAAGCGCTCACAACAGAAATAAGTACTACAAGGAAGTGAAGGAGCATTTATTTCTGAACAAGGCGAGGCCAAGTGCATCACCAATACGGAGAATATCCAACGCCTCGAGGCATTTTGTTGTCAGGTTGCCAGGAAAAGATATTTAAACTAACCGCGGCAGTGTTAGCCAATAACAAAATTCATCAGAGACTCGCAGATGCGCCAACATAAGAGAAACCAATGTGAACTCCAGTTACCTTCTCCGATAACACTAATTAAATTATTCCAACCACAAAATTGAATAGAGGGGATTTTTGTGATATCATTCCCATGTTGATTAATTGTAATTGTAATATATTAAAGTAAAGAATTCTAGGAAATGACCCACGCTATCTCGCAATTGGTCAAGATGATCACGCCATCAGGGACGCCGACTTAGCGCGCGAAAAATGGTGCACAGAAATCAGGTAATATCTCTGTGATCGCCGAACGATACGAGATCAGAATACGACACGTGAATGTGTATCGCCAGTTTATTAAGTGGGATAAATTCAGAGATCCAAATCCACCTGCAAATGCCGATTTAGGATAACCAACCCCCCCTCCCTCTGGAGTGAACGCAGGTAACCCACGCGCGAAACCAGGTCGACCATATATACTACGGAGTCGAGCTTCACATCAACGAGTCGTTTGAAATAAATTGATACGCTGACGCGGTGACTCTGTAACTCAATACCAGAAAACGCATTATAGATTCCGTTAGAGTTGAAAGTACGTTAGTAACCATGAAGGGGAAGACGAAGGGTGAGAATTATTCAGAATATCGAGTGTAAATTATCAGTATCACTGTATGTGAAAATCATATATTTCTCAACATTTCATGTGTTGGAATTTAAAGGATCGACGGAATGCCGATAGTACTTTTTGAAGGCAGTGTTCAGAGCCTGAAATAAATATTTCATGATAGACGGTTTAACAATTATTGTAGCAGGGAGCTGTAGGAGCGAGGCGATCACAAGACGGCATCGTATACTTCAGGAAGTGCCGCTTGAAGTATGCGATACGCGCCGGTTCGAATGAAACGACACTTTGTCGTAATGTGTCACGACTTCAGGTTCGGGCTCAAGGAAGAATATATTGTGCAAGTGTAATGGGTCTAGGGGCACCTATAAGTGCTTTTATTCTTGTATAAATTATTGTAAATTCTCCAGTAAGGTATTAATCATGGGTAATCGCCCAGAAGTGTTTTGTTGTGTTAATTGTATGAAGTGTGACTTGATGTACGAGTAAATTACCATGGGGCCATGAGGCTTCTCATCCGTTACGACACAATGGAATTTTACATAAGAATGATTACACAAATTTAATATTTGTAGATGTTATCGCGACAGCACGGGATTCAGTGTAGATTAATCATGGTTACTTAACATGGATCGCCTCCCGAATCCATGATTTTTGAGGTAGACGGACTAACTAATTTATATTAACGTAATATTGGGTTAGATTAATTAATTGAGTATTTGTTTGTTGTAATAATGTAAATATGGGATATTTTTTCAATTAATGCATGTTGTTTGTGAATACTTTGATTTAAGTTCATTTCAGGTGTTAGATTTCTTTTGTGCTAACCCATTTATTTGATTTTCAATCACTACGGTGGTTATTTGTATGTTATTATGAATATTTGTTACCAGACAGCCAGATTATGAAAGTGGCAGAGTGTAAAATTTGTGTTGCATACGGAAGGTAATAATAATAATAATGATAATAATAATAATAATAATAATAGCAATAATAAAAATATTTTGTGCGTTTTCAAGTTAATGTGTAGTAATAATGATAATGCTTTGTGAGTATGCTAGCGGAAATAATAATCAATGTGAAGATAAAATGCAGCGTTAAAGACTTTAATTCGGGCAGTAAGTTTGATTTTTACGTAAATTGTTGATTTCACGATTTTGGACTTTATCTTAACCATTAAAAGTTGTTTAAAAGCGATAGCGGCACGTGAATAGAATGGTCACGTTATGTTGAAAGACCAAAGTGGTTTGAGTCCATATTTAGAGTTGGAAGCCATGAGGAACGAAAATCCGGCATGAAGTAAAATTGAGCCGTACTGTTTGTAATGATGAAATAGATGAATCTCAAGGCCTAAGATGATATAAAATGCCGATTCCGGTGTTATGAGTGGCAGAATCCACGCACCGAGCAGTAATTTATAAATTAAATGTTTGAAGAGTTCCAATGAAAAAAAATGGACTTCAAATGAATTGGAAGGAATAGTTTAGCAATCGCCGGCGTTGGAGGTATTTGCACAGCCGCGATGGGCCATAGGTTGTGAGATGTGTCTTGGGAGGTCATGTGTCCCCATAAAATTATCGGCAGTACGAAACTGAAGGTGCGGTCCCGAATACCGTGTTGTCCCGACCGATATAAAACAGATCTTGGTGGTTCATAACGGGATTTAACATATGTGACTGAATTCTAAAGAGTGGAAATGAAAATGTAAAACTTTACATTTTTAATAATAATAAAAATAATCCAAGTGAATCTTGTCTTAAATCAATTGCTTAGTGCCAAAGTAGACCGAAATTGTAAAAGCTTATGCATTAACCATTAATATCGCTAACGGTAGTGTAACACGTGAAATTAAGTTACCATAATAATAATAATAATAATAATAATAATAATAATAATAATAATAATAATAATAATAATAATAATTGTTGTTTTTGTTTGAATCATCAGTCCATAGACTGGTTTGATGCAGCTCTCCATGCCACCCTATCCTGTGCTAACCTTTTCATTTCTACGTAACTATTGCATCCTACATCTGCTCTAATCTGCTGGTCATATCCATACCTTGGTCTACCCCTACCGTTCCTACCACCTACGCTTCCTTCAAAAACCAACTGAACAAGTCCTGGGTGTCTTAAGATGTGTCCTATCATTCTATCTCTTCTTCTCGTCAAATTTAGCCAAATCGATCTCCTCTCACCAATTCGATTCAGTATCTCTTCGTTCGTGATTCGATCTATCCATCTCACCTTCAGCATTCTTCTGTAACACCACATTTCAAGAGCTTCTATTCTCTTTCTTTCCGAGCTAGTTATCGTCCATGTTTCACTTCCATACAATGCCACGCTTCATACGAAAGTCTTCAAAAACATCTTTCTAATTCCTATATCAATGTTTGACGTGAGCAAATTTATTTTCTTAAGAAAGCTCTTCCTTGCTTGTGCTAGTCTGCATTTTATGTCCTCCTTACTTCTGCCATCGTTAGTTATTTTACTACCCAAGTAACAAAAATCATCTACTTCCTTTAAGACTTCACTTCCTTATCTAATATTTCCTACATCACCTGCCTTCGTTCGACTGCACTCCATTACTTTTGTTTCGGACTTATTTATTTTCATCTTGAACTCCTTACCCAAGACTTCATCCATACCATTCAGCAACTTCTCGAGATCTTCTGCAGTCTCAGATAAAATAACAATATCATCGACAAATCTCAAGGTTTTGATTTCCTCTCCTTAGACTGTGATTCCTTTTCCAAATTTCTCTTTGATTTCCTTTACTGCCTGTTCTATGTAAACATTGAAAAGGAGAGGGGACAAACTGCAGCCTTGCCTCACTCCTTTCTGGATTGCTATTTTCTTTTTCAAAGCCCTCGATTCTTATCACTGCAGACTGATTTTTACACAGATTGTAGATAATTCTTCGTTCTCGGTATCTGATCCCTATCATCTTCAGAATCATAAATAGCTTGGTCCAATCAACATTATCGAATGCCTTTTCGAGATCTACGAGTGTCATGTACGTGGGCTTGTCCTTCTTAATTCGATACTCTAAGATCAGACGTAAAGTCAGGATTGCTTCACGTGTTCCTACATTTCTTCTGAAGCCAAATTGATCTTCTCCCAACTCAGCTTCAACTTGTTTTTCCATTCTTCTGTAAATAATACGTGTTAAAATTTTGCAGGCATGAGATACTAAACCAATGGTGCGGTAGTTTTCACACCTGTCAGCACCGGCTTTCTTGGGAATAGGTATAACAACATTCTTCCGAAAATCGGATGGGAATTCTCCTCTCTCATACATCTTGCACACTAAATGAAATAACATTGCCATGCTGATTTCTCTTTAGGCAGTCAGTAATTCAGAGGGAATGTCATCAATTCCAGGTGTCTTGATCCTATTGAGGTCACTCACAGCTCTGTCAAACTCTGACCTCAAAATTGGGTCTCCCATTTCATCAGCATCAACAGCCTCTTCATGTTCCAGAACCTAATTATCTACATCTCTACCTTGATACAACTGTTGGATATGCTCCTGCCATCTTTCTGCTTTGTCTTCTTTCCCTAGCAGTGGCTTTCCATCTGAGCTCTTAATATTCATACACCTAGTTTCCTTCCTCCAAAGGTTTCCATGACGTTCCTGAATGCAGCATCTACATTTCCCAGGACCATACAGCCTTCGACATCTTTGCACTTCTCCTTCAGCCATTCTTCCTTAGCTACCTTGCACTTTCTATCCACTTCATCCTGTAATGGCCTGTATTCTTTTCTGCCCTCTTCATTTCTAGCATTCTTGTATTTTCGTCGTTCATCAATCAGGTCTAGTATCTCCTGAGTTGTCCACTGATTCTTAGTTGATCTTTCCTTCCTTCCTAACATTTCTTCAGCAGCCCTACTGACTTCATTTTTCATGACTCTCCACTCTTCCTCTATAGTGCTTCCTTCAGTCTTTTCATTTAGTCCTTGTGCAACATGTTCCTGGGAACAATCCCTCACACTCCTTTCTTTCAACTTGTCTAGAACCCATCTTTTTGCATTATTTCCTTCCTTCAATTTCTTCAACTTCAGATGGCATTTCATGACCAACAAGTTGCGGTCAGAATCCATGTCTGCTCCTGGGAAAGCTTGCAATCCAACACCTGGTTTCTGAACCTCTGCCTAATCATAATGAAGTCCATTTGATACCTTCCAGTGTCTCCAGGTCTCGTCCACGTATACAGCCGTCGTTTGTGGTGTTTGAACCAAGTATTGGCAAGGACTAAATTATGATCAGTGCAGAATTCAACCAGCCGACTTCCTCTTTCGTTCCTTTGTCCTAATCCAAATTCTCCTACTGAACTACCTTCTCTTCCTTGGCCTACCGCTGCATTCCAGTCTCCCATCACAATTAGATTCTCGTCACCTTTTACATATTGTATTAAATCTTCTATCTCCTCGTATATTTTTCGATTTCTTCATCATCCGCTGAACTAGTAGGCATATAGACCTGCACTATCGTGGTGGGCATTGGTTTGGATAATAATAATAATAATAATAATAATAATAATAATAATAATAATAATAATAATAATAATAATAATAATAATAATTTATTAGGAAACCGATCATTAATTTGTGCGGATAAATTGCGAGGAAGAACGACCCTTCGTTTGAAACGTCGACAAGGGTTGTCATATAACCATACCGGATGATAAATGATAATAATCAAATATAGGATTATAACTGAAATTAATGATAATAATAAAATAATTGATGGTAATCACAGAATATGATAATGATCAGATAAAGAATGATAATTATAATTATTTAATAATCATAGGAAGATATGAAAGGGACAGTCGTCCTGCGTCGAACTGTTCGGAACCAGAGGTTGGGATTCCACGTGGCAGATTGTTGGCGGTAGGTGCGAAACAACCCACGGACGGCACATGTCTTCATTGTCAGAGCATAGTAATGAACCTTTCCGTACGTCTTGTCGTATTGGCAAAAGTAAATATTGAGATAAGCTTTGAGTTAATGAGCTATACCTGGCGTGTTTGTGAATCTGGAAATATAGGCTAGAGTTTGTCCGTACTATAAATTCCCGTTTTAAATACGATAACATTTCCACGGTGGGGGTCCAGCCCACTAGAATGTACATACCGGAGGTGACTCATGTCCAACGGAACGGGGAGATGACAGTAAATAGTTACTCTCATGCCTTCGTCTCCGAAAGAAAATCTCCAGCGGTGAAACGTCCACTCATACGGATGTGGATTCGATCACCAGTAACCAATGGGGCGAATTCACCAAATATTTTACACTACCAGCGTAGTGAGGTGAATCCAAGTATTATGTCATTTCTCTTTCAGGATGGAAGTTTCCCAATGTTATAATTGTCATCATGTGCAGTTTGCAAAATAAGTCAATTAATTGCTCCTCATTGCAATTTCAATACGAAACAGTTAGTCAGTATGCCCATGAAATTTAAGTTGTCACTTCCCAATCCTATTGTGGAGTCTATAATTTATATCCATGAACGAGCCGTCCCCCTTTACCTTAATTTGCATGCCCCGTTTATCCCTGTGTTCATTTGGCGCGCCTATATATATTTTTATTGTTTTTGATTGTAAAATTTTAACGTCTTATACGAACTGATCACCCCTGAGATTAAGGCTAGTCTGGGACTCAGGAGGTGATCGGGTGCAGTATGTATGTATGTATGTATGTATGTATGTATGTATGTATGTATGTATGTATGTATGTATTGTACCCGTAAAAATGTGTTCATATCTTTAAGGCGCTTGATATTAAATGAACGAGCATGATGCTTAATCTCAGTTGTGGCTTTATCATTGGAGCTGGTACAGAGAGAGGTATAGTTATCAAATTGAGAGATTATTTTGATAAATTGAGTTTATTGATCATCAAAAGCAAGTCCATATCACCTTCATACAGCAGCGTGGAAATGTCGTGGCTGGTTGGTACCTCCAAGTCCTGGAATGGTGCTGGACATCGACTGGGCAGGGACCACACCTGCTCGGATGAGGAGTTCTGGAACGTCTGGAGGTTCTGGAAGTGTCTCGACGTTCTGGAAGTCTCGACGTTCTGGAATGTCCCGACGTTCTGGAATGTCTCGAAGATTGGTACGTGTTCCTGGGTTCGATTCGAGACGTAATGCACACCTGAATTTCCTGCACGGCACTGTCTGAACAGATATGACCTTTTAATTATGATTACTGCAAAAACGTTCTAGAATAATCACTCGAAGAACAAGTACTGGTAGAAATGCAAGTTCATAAGGCAGGCTGACTATAAGTCAGGATGTTCTAGAGGATTACTGTTACTGCAGTCCTAAATGCATAGTTCTGAAGGTTTAAAACATATTGGCAATGAACTGAATAAGTAGCACTCGGAAACTGTCCTGTTGCATTAATAAGCGAAGTGAATAGCCATTAAAGAAAATAATATTTGAAAGAAAAAGTCTGACTTCATAAATTATGGATCACTCAAAATACTGGAAAGTTCTAGGCTTTCGGGAAATGCGATATGCGTATTCCGAATTGTCACAGTCTTTAAGAATCAAAACATAAGTCCCTGTGCAGCACTTGGAAAGCATTGCATATTTCACAATTAAACGTAATGTTTAATGTCCCCTAAGTTCAATGTTCCAGAAATTGATTCAAAAATATAAGTTCGCGTAAGTTCAATGCGATACACAACACACGTGAAAATTCAATCGTCGTCGAATAAGTAAGTCCTTATGTGGCACTTCAAAAAAAACAACGTTCTAATGTGTAGAAATAACAAAGTTCCAACGTGTCGAAATGTTAAAGTCCCAACACGGCACTCGAAGAAAATAAAGTTCCGATGACAATGTTCCAGTACGTCACCTTAAGAAAATAATAAAGTCTTATCGCGACACTCGGCGAAAATAACTAAGTTCCAATGAGACGCTTCAGAAAAATAACAGAGTTCTTATATGGCACTTTAAGAAAAAAAACAAAGTCCAATCACGACACACGACAAAAAAACAAAGTCCCAATGTGTCAATATGACAAAGTTCCAATACGATGCTCGCAGAAAACAAAGTCCCATTCAGGCACTTCAAGAATATGGCAAAGTCCTGATACAACACTTAGAGAAATACCGAACTTGGATATCGCAGACCGTCGACTAGAAGTTCGACACACACGAGACTTCTCCTGTCACCCGTGTCACAGAGACGGCGGAGTGACAGACACTGAATTCGTAGGTCGGGTGGTCTTCCTTTTATACACGTCCGCATGGAAGTGTCTAGAACTCGGGTACTATCTACCCTTATAACTTCTATAATACTCGGTGAATTTTCTTGAAATCTGAAGAGATGATGTCCATTGTAGAGGCTTTTAAGTTGGCAATGTCAAAATAGCGATAAATTAGCTCAAAATGTACTTTTGAGGACGAGCTGGATCATTACCATATATGGTAGCGGAGAGCTGGCTTACGGCGGCCACGTCACTCGCTGGGTACGTCACTGCGTTCGGCGGGCTGCCTACCTTCCACCTCGCGCGAAGTTCAACAAACATACTTCGGACTTCTGTCGTAGCGGTATTCCCGGTACATGTCCCCCCCCCCTCTTAGGGCAAAGAAAATTCAACAAGGATTTTCTTTAGGCTTCTCTCTCGAAGTATGTTTTTAAGCTAGAAGCGTTATATATTCCCTCGGCGGTTCCATCTAATTTATCCACTTTGTACGCGCCATTGGCGAGATTTTCTCCAATTTTATAAGGTCCTATGAACAATGGGCAAAACTTTGCATAAACTCTTCTTTCCGGATGCGACACGGCTGGTTTGCGAATGAGTACAAGATCGCCGACCTGCAATGGTTGTCTAAAGGCACGACGTTGTTGTCTTCTCTCCCTAAGCTGAGCTGCATGTCTTAGCTTGCCTAAGGCATTTCCTATCCTTGTTTGTTGGTTAATGTCCACCTCAGGGGGAGCGTGTAACCATTGGTCCCATGGTCGGTCAGGTGTTATACCTCTGTGAAGTCTTAGTGGAATGTCCCGAGTTGACTCATGCGTCGTAGAGTTTATGATCTCCTGCATGATTGGAAGCACCTCTATCCATTTCCAATGTTGGGATCCGCAGTAGATTCGGCAAAACTTTGCGATTTCTCGCATCACCCTCTCGGCAGGATTGGCCTCTGGATGCCGTATTGAATTCATGATATGTCGTATTTGCATGTCTTCTATTGCTACTCGGATCTCGTCGGACGTGAATTGACTCCCGTGGTCAGTCAAGAGGAACTTAGGTTTCCCGATCTCTGGTATAATGTTTCTCTTGAGCCGCCTTAGGATGTTAGCAGTGGTGGATCTTTGTATAGGCAAAAGCATCGTGTATTTTGAGAAAACATCAACTACCACAACGATGTGCCGATTGCCTCGAGTAGCCTTTGGTAAAGGGCCGTAGATATCTAAGGCTAACACCTCTCGCGGTTGCTCTGGGATGATTGGTCTAGGAATCTCTCGTAATAGCCGGTTGTTAGGCTTAATCCTCTGACATAAGTCACAAGTTCTGATGACCTTGCGGACATCCCTTCTCATATATTCAAAAGTGAATTTCTCTTGAATAACGCTGGTGACTTTATCCGTGCCAGAATGTCCTGTAATAGAATGGCAGTGCCAAATTATTGCAGAGCGTAATTTAGGCGGGGCATAGATCCTACTTTTAGTTTTTGCCCGATCTACATATTTGCATATGAGTCCCCCGTAGTAGCAAAATGACTTAGCTAGTTGACGAATGCGAGGGTATTCGTCATCGTCGGCAGGAATGGATCCCTTAAAGTATCTGATGAGCTCATGGGTTTTCCTATCCCTTCCTTGCATCTGGGGAAGGTAGCGAAGCTTCCTTAGAAATTCCTCATCATCATTATTCAGTACTTCAATAGGCTGGACCGCTATTTCTTCCACGGGATTGCGACTTAAGGAGTCCGCGAGTATGTTCTTTTTCCCAGGTCGGTGTACAACAGTAATATTAAACTGCTGAATGAACAGCGCCCACCTGGTCACTCTCTCACTTGTAAGGTCTGATGACATTATGAATGTGACGGCCTTATGGTCGGTGTAAATTGTAACTGGGTATCCGAAAACAATCTTTCGCCAGTACTGTAATGAATAAACAATTGCTAATGCCTCCAATTCCGTCACGGTGTATGCCTTCTCATGAGGCTTGAGTTTCCTACTCATGAAGGAAATGAAGAATCTGGAGTTGGGATCAGCTGGGTCAACTTGATATAGTACTGCCCCAATTCCAATTGTACTAGCATCACACTCGATATTGAAAGACCATTCAAAGTTCGGATACGACAATTTGACACACTTGCTAAGCATTTCCTTGGTGGCAAGGAATGATAGTTCACAATCCTCTGTCCACTTCCATCGATTGTTCTTTCGCAACAATTGTTGCAACGCAGCTACCGTTTCCGTATACTTCGGACAATGCTGGGAAAAGAACTGACATAGGCCCAAAAATTGTCGAACCTGCTTAATCCGAATTGGCTTTGGAAAGTTCAAGATACATTCAATTTTTGCTGGGTTGGGCTTGATGCCATCTCCACTAATCACGTGGCCAAGGAACAGAACTTCAGTTTTAAAAAACTGACTTTTCTTCACATTTATTTTAAAATTCTTGGCGTCTAGTTCTTGCAATACTTTCTGGACATCTTCTCGATGCTGCTCTAATGTTTCAGAGGCAATCAGGATGTCATCAACATAAATGGTGGTTATGGACTTCACCTCATCAGATAGTTGGCTTTCTAACGCCCTTATTAATACGGCTCCTGAATTTCGAATTCCAAATGGAAGCCGATTAAAGACGTACGTGATATTGTCAAAAATGAAGCCTGTAAATACTTTGCTTTCATCGTCCAGCACGATGTGAAAGTAAGAGGAAGTCATATCCAAGAGAGTGAAGTATTTCTTCCCATAAAATTTCCGGATAATGTCTCTAAGTAAAGGTGGGTGATCGTACTCCATGACTAATTTCTCGTTTAATGCCCTAGCATCCAAACATACCCGCAGACTACCGTTGGGTTTTCGGACTATAGCCAAAGGGTTAACGTAGGGTGTGACGCACTTTGATATTATCCCATCTTGCTCCATCTGTTGGATGAGTGCTCTCGCTTCGGCTCTATACTTTTCCGGTATAGGATAGGGACGTTTTTTATAAGTGGAAGTATCCTTGACATCTAAATGATATTTAAAATCTCGGATCTCTCCGGGTTTATCATTGAACACGTCCGGATAAGTTTCGAAGATTTCCTTGACTGAATCCGCAACATCTTTGTTGGCCACTGGGTCTTCAATCACACTGATTACGGAGCTGACATAGTCTGGACCGTCGTCGTACATCTCATCTATTAGGAGTACATCTTCGACGGGTCCCACTTCTTCGGGATCACCCTCTTCATCTTCGACTGGTGCAGCATCGCTATTTCCGCCATCGAATTCTTCTTGCGGGGTATCTATCCCTTGTATCCGACCGTCGTCTCCTTCGATCAGCTGTAATTCTACAGGGTCAACGTTATAAAATGTAATGACATTTGCTGTGTAATCAATCACTCCTCCATATTTGATGAGAAAATCCGATCCAAGGATAACATTGAATTTCATCTGAGAGATTACTAGAAAAACATGCTCAAATTGAACATGTCCCACGACGAATTCCATAAACGTCTGTAGTTTACATTTAATGCACTTATCTGGAATAATCCCTTTGATCCTAAGTTGGGAAACAGGCATCACAAGTACATCACGTCTCTCCTTTATGGCTTCTAATAGTCTGGCTGAAATAAGCGAGGCTTGAGCTCCTGAATCTACCAATGACATAACTTTAATATTGCCAACCCTAATGGTGATTACTGGCAAGCTACGTTGGATTCTTGGCCTAGACGGTGTCATGTTTTCATGGAGTAGTTCCGCGTCCTCTACGTGCCAATAATGTACCTGAGTTACGCAGAGCGGCTCTTCCCCCCTTCCATTTTCAGGCAATCTTCTTAAGAAAACATTGGAGTTTTTTTTTTGCACCCGTTGTGTTAGGGTTCGGGGCAAGCGTTTCGTTTTTCTTACCAGCGGCTTGCTGATATTCTAGCGAGGCGGCTCCTTCTTGATCCTCGCCCTTTCGCTGTTCTTTCATGTACTCTTGAGTATCTCGCCATCGTCTATTCAATTCATCTCGATAACAAACCCTATCCTCTACTTGTTGGGCCTCTGTTGGCTTTTTCCATGTTAATCTATTTTGGTATGGCGCTTTCCCTCGGTCCGGCCGTCCTTTATACCCTCGATATCGGGTAGGTGTGTTTCGTGATGTAGGCCGTTCCTCTGGTACTTCCGGATCTGGGCGTCCTTGTGTCACAATGGCGACAGGACTGGTAGCCATTTCTTTAGTCTTACTCCCTTTCGGTAAACATTGAGCGTGGGCTGTGTCCAATCTACGAAGTATCCCATCCATTTGTTCTAAAGATTGTATGTTAGCAGCTACCAAAATCTCCTGGACTTGGGCTGGGAATTGCAACGTGATCGCCTGGATCAGCTCTTGCTCAGGCAATGGTGGATCCAAAAATTGCATCTTCTTAAGTTGCCCGATAAAATAATCTGAGTAACGGGATGTGTTTATAGAAGTATTGTACTTCTTAGCATACAACTGCAACTTAATTAAATGTTGCGTCTCTGAATTCCAAAAGCGCTTCAATAGAGCTTCCTTGAATTCAGAATAAGTGTTAAAGCAATATTTAAAAGCGGAATACCATGATAGAGCGCGACCCTCTAGTAACTTGGAAACGACATGAAGCTGTCGATCAGGACTGATTTTATTTTCTTGAAAATATTCTTCAATGTTGAGTAAAAATTCCCTAGCGGTGTATTCCTCCTTCCCAGAGAATTTAGCAGGTTTTTCATCGGTCATTCGGATGATAGTGGTAAAGTTTGCGTTTTCATTAGTTTTTAATAGACTAGAAGAAAATAAGGGAGTATCCTTCAGTTCTAAATTAGAGACTTTACTACCAAGGGTTTCTATCTGTCCTTGTAGTTCTGTTTTAACATCCTTCACCTGTTGTTTAATAGTATCTTCTACTACCTTAACTTCTTCTTGGAGATCCTTTTTTAATTCGGATACGTCTCGACACATACGCGTAACCTGAGTGTGTGTAGTATCTAATTGAGATGTAAATTTTTTATCAAACTCTCCCTGTTTACTCTTTATAAGACTGACTTCATTGTTTACTCTTTGAATGTCATTTTTAAGCGTATCTCTAAGATTCTCCTGAATAGAGGCTATTTTAACCTGGGCTAAAGATAATTGTGAATGTGATTCCTGTAACTGAGTTTTTAAGCCTTCCATCTCTTTAGCAATTGCCTGAGAAGTGGGGAGAATGGCTTTGAAGTCATCTTTAAGAAGAGCTACAACTTGGGTTTTAATTTCTTCTTTCATGACCTCCATGTTACTTTTCAATTGGTCATTGATTTCGGAAAATTTTTCATCTACCCTAGCGTTGGACTCTTTAAATTTTTGTTCAATGCGAGCACCAGCCTGAGTAAGCCTTTGTTCTAGGTTGGCATTCGCTTCTACAAACTTCTTATCTACTTCAGCATTAATTTGAACTACGGATTCCCTAAGTTGACGTTCAAGATTAGAATTAGACTCATTTAATTGTTCTCTCTGTTCTCTCAAAGACTGTTCAAGGTTAGAGCTAGACTCGTTAAATCTGCGTTCGAGGTTAGAACTGGATTCGTTAAGTTGACGTTCAAGATTAGAGCTGGACTCAGTAAGTCGGTGTTCTAAGTTTTCAGTTGCTATTTTCATACTGAGCCTAAGGGCTTCAATCGCTGCCATAATCTCCTCCATTTTATTAAAATATATAACGCTAGTACCAAGTACAGAAATAATGATTGACACACTTCAAAAAAAATATTTTTTAAAGATTTTCGAAACTTGCATTCAGTCAAAAGTTCAAAGTTTTAAGTCCTAGTGCCAATGTTTCCACACAAATTAATTAAACCAAGTCTTTGCAAATCACCTCTACCAAAACACTTAAATTATGCACTTATATTTCGGTTAAGTTAGTGTCCACTGAAATTTGCAAACACTCCTATTCTGCTTGAATTTAGTCACCATAGTTTGAGCTGTATGTAAGTCTTTCATGTTAAGCTCCAATGAAATCTGGCCCCTAAAGGTGGGCGCCACGTATACTACCTCCTCTCTGTACCCGTAAAAATGTGTTCATATCTTTAAGGCGCTTGATATTAAATGAACGAGCATGATGCTTAATCTCAGTTGTGGCTTTATCATTGGAGCTGGTACAGAGAGAGGTATAGTTATCAAATTGAGAGATTATTTTGATAAATTGAGTTTATTGATCATCAAAAGCAAGTTCATATCACCTTCATACAGCAGCGTGGAAATGTCGTGGCTGGTTGGTACCTCCAAGTCCTGGAATGGTGCTGGACATCGACTGGGCAGGGACCACACCTGCTCGGATGAGGAGTTCTGGAACGTCTGGAGGTTCTGGAAGTGTCTCGACGTTCTGGAAGTCTCGACGTTCTGGAATGTCCCGACGTTCTGGAATGTCTCGAAGATTGGTACGTGTTCCTGGGTTCGATTCGAGACGTAATGCACACCTGAATTTCCTGCACGGCACTGTCTGAACAGATATGACCTTTTAATTATGATTACTGCAAAAACGTTCTAGAATAATCACTCGAAGAACAAGTACTGGTAGAAATGCAAGTTCATAAGGCAGGCTGACTATAAGTCAGGATGTTCTAGAGGATTACTGTTACTGCAGTCCTAAATGCATAGTTCTGAAGGTTTAAAACATATTGGCAATGAACTGAATAAGTAGCACTCGGAAACTGTCCTGTTGCATTAATAAGCGAAGTGAATAGCCATTAAAGAAAATAATATTTGAAAGAAAAAGTCTGACTTCATAAATTATGGATCACTCAAAATACTGGAAAGTTCTAGGCTTTCGGGAAATGCGATATGCGTATTCCGAATTGTCACAGTCTTTAAGAATCAAAACATAAGTCCCTGTGCAGCACTTGGAAAGCATTGCATATTTCACAATTAAACGTAATGTTTAATGTCCCCTAAGTTCAATGTTCCAGAAATTGATTCAAAAATATAAGTTCGCGTAAGTTCAATGCGATACACAACACACGTGAAAATTCAATCGTCGTCGAATAAGTAAGTCCTTATGTGGCACTTCAAAAAAAACAACGTTCTAATGTGTAGAAATAACAAAGTTCCAACGTGTCGAAATGTTAAAGTCCCAACACGGCACTCGAAGAAAATAAAGTTCCGATGACAATGTTCCAGTACGTCACCTTAAGAAAATAATAAAGTCTTATCGCGACACTCGGCGAAAATAACTAAGTTCCAATGAGACGCTTCAGAAAAATAACAGAGTTCTTATATGGCACTTTAAGAAAAAAACAAAGTCCAATCACGACACACGACAAAAAAACAAAGTCCCAATGTGTCAATATGACAAAGTTCCAATACGATGCTCGCAGAAAACAAAGTCCCATTCAGGCACTTCAAGAATATGGCAAAGTCCTGATACAACACTTAGAGAAATGCCGAACTTGTATATCGCAGACCGTCGACTAGAAGTTCGACACACACGAGACTTCTCCTGTCAGCCGTGTCACAGAGACGGCGGAGTGACAGACACTGAATTCGTAGGTCGGGTGGTCTTCCTTTTATACACGTCCGCATGGAAGTGTCTAGAACTCGGGTACTATCTACCCTTATAACTTCTATAATACTCGGTGAATTTTCTTGAAATCTGAAGAGATGATGTCCATTGTAGAGGCTTTTAAGTTGGCAATGTCAAAATAGCGATAAATTAGCTCAAAATGTACTTTTGAGGACGAGCTGGATCATTACCATATATGGTAGCGGAGAGCTGGCTTACGGCGGCCACGTCACTCGCTGGGTACGTCACTGCGTTCGGCGGGCTGAATACCTTCCACCTCGCGCGAAGTTCAACAAACATACTTCGGACTTCTGTCGTAGCGGTATTCCCGGTACAGTATGTATGTATGTATGTATGTATGTATGTATGTATGTATGTATGTATGTATGTATGTATGTATGTATGTATGTAAACATTTCTAAGCCAGTGCTGACTTAAGCGGAATGCATGTATAATGGTAATTTATTTTATGAGATATTGGACGAATATTAGGAAATGGTCCTTTCTCTTTTCTTTAGTAATTCATTTAGATTAATTAATTTTTTATTGTTATATATTTTTAAATGTGCAATTGATTTGTAGATATTACAGTGTATGTTAACTTAGTTTTAAGTTGAGTTTATGCGGTTTATTATAATACCTACGGTGATTAAAATGCGAGAGAATGGACATGTTCATCCGAAGATGAATTATGTCGCGTGCAATTTGACTCTTCTTTGAATTCAAGTTAAGTTAAACTATTTCACGAAGATTTACCCTGAGAAGACAACCAGCTACCGGGATATTTTTACGTGCGTCGTACCTGGTTGTGGGATGGGCGCAGGAGGTTGAAGTCTAAACAGTCTGACACCGCGGTTATCCGGTTCGATTCCCATTGGTCCAAAAATGTCACCATCAGAATGTTGGCCGTCAATGTACGGGAGGTGGTGTTAGGTCTATACCATTTCTAATCACTAGATTAAGTGCCAAAAGCCTGGATTAAATTCCAAACTTCTCCGCAGTGCTCATATGGAGTGAGAGCATATCACGCTCTTGATATTGATTCGTCCGTCGAATGGGGACGTTAAACCTTGAGCAGCCCCCTTTGGTGCTATTCGACATGAGGAAGCTATGTGCCGTCATCGGATTACACTCTCTCCCTTCCTACTATCATATATCACGTCGTCATTCCATTTAATTCACTTCTCTGTTGAGATTGACGTCAGAAAGGGCATCCTGTCATAAAAACTCGCCACGACATATTCATCTCACTTTATATCCGACCCCATACATAAACGGGACAAAGGCTGGACAGGCACACAAACAAACAAACAACCAAAAAGCAAACAAACAAAACTGAAAATACGTGTGAATCACGCTGTAAGAGAGTTGAATGGAAACAGATTTGGACATAGATCGGTCTAAAATGGTTTGGCTATTTTTTAAGCATTTGTAAATTGATATAACAATTTCTTTTGTTAACAGTAGAATGAAGGACTTAATTGGTCTAATTAATCAATGTTGTTATTATTTCGATGTGCTTTTAATTATTGTAATTACCTCCAGTCCAATATTCCCATTTCGACTACTATCTTACATTAATGCAACGGGATAGTATAGTGACGTAAGATGTCGGCGGCCCCACGCTTCCGGCTTCAGAATCCTGATGCTCATTGCCAGTAGGGCCCACGAGAGTTGAAGTCTGACGTTTAGCGCCACCGGCGAGAAAAAGTTGACTAACGCTGCTCGAAAATGGCCTGTTGCTATGGCAACGATAACAGAGCTGCAACATTTTAGGACGCTATCACCACGTGGGTTGGTTTGCTCTCAGTCACTTTTGTCATTCATATTCTGACTGATCTCTTTTCTCGATGAAGTATCGTCTTCCTATTGTGTTTATTATTCCGTAGATTATTTTTGAATTGTACAGGTACCATTAACAATCGGAGTTAAATAATAAAAAACTATCCATGTGGGTAGTGCTGTTCTATTCTGTGATTAACATGTGCATTTGTTGAGGTTATTGTCAGAAACTGATGATTTTGTTAGTGATTATGAAATCTTTTATATATATCGATAATGTCGTGTTCTGTCTTAAATGCTGGAATTATTAACACGAGCTTAGGAACCGGTTAAGGTAAACGAATTGTATTAGGCCTAGGCCTACATGTTTTATTAAACACTCAGCCTGTCTGAAAGGGTGGTAGGCTGCAAATGGAGGTAACTATGACAACGCAGCGTACTTCGTAGTTACAGCTTTCGCCGCTCACCTGTCAGACTTCAACTCTCGTGGGCCCAACTATATATGTCTGTGCTCTAAATTGACAGAGTAGCAGCAGTTCAAATAGCACCTCTAGATGTCAGGTTATCCTTATATTCTCAGCACCATTGCAATTGGCATTACGAGAATAACTTGCACATACAAGCACATTGCAAAACTAAAACATTGCGATTTCGAAAATGATATTTCTCTGACGTTTAATAAAGAAGCATAAATGTATCACCCAGTAATTCAAGAAAACCTCATACGACTCAGGCTGTTCACGTCCTAGTAAAAAATAACCCACAGTTTAATTACAACACTTCAGGATTCAGAGCTTATGCTTGCCAAGCAAATACGATGGATACTCTGAAAAAGGTGTTGAAATTGAATGCGGCTAGTTAGAGCAGAGCACGTGCTCTTAAAATGTTCACTACAAACTACAAACTTCGAGAAAAGTTGCCACATGCTAATTATCTAGTCACCCCGACGTGATATAATTTTCAGACATTCTTCTCGTAATACTGCATTTGCTTGTGGAGAGAAATTCCACTACCTTTCTGAAGTTTACTTTTGCAGATTGGTACACAGCAATAAAACATTGTTTATCATGCACAATAAAAATCCTGTGAATAGATATTTACAATAAAAACTATCTCAGTACATTCATGATTAATAAATCATAAATGTATGAGTTTTCCACTAAAAGCAAAAAAGCTACACCTAAATGCGGAATATTGTACATTTATCAACATGCACCAAAAATGTTCTTAACTTTCTGTTTAAATAGAAAATATATAATCACCACAAGCTGAATACACATACCAACGCCTTGTGTAATTAACTTTGCCAGGCTGAAACGCTTAAACGGTTGAGAGTCTCCTGACCCCATATTGGCAGGTTCGATCCTAGCTCAGTCCGGTGAATTTGAAGGTGCTGAAATACGTCAGGCTCGTGTCGGTTGATATACGGACAGGTAAAAGAACCCCTGCGGGACAAAATGCCGGCTCACAGGCGTCTTCGAAAACCGTTAAAAGTAGTTGGTGGAACATAATAATAATAATAATAATAATAATAATAATAATAATAATAATAATAATAATAATAATAATAATAATAATAATAATAATAATAGGTTAATAATAAGAATAATAATTCTAAGGCTTAGCTCACCTAAAAACCCACTAAATTAACTATTTGCTTCATAGTTTCCATATACGTCTGTGTTAAACAGTGAAAGGACAAAATGAAGCCTAACGGCAACTCTGAAACTAGAACGTATTTTGCGCTGTGAAAGTACCATGCGTCGATCTAAGGACCGGTTTCACAGTTTGAGTTTAAGCCGAAGCTTTAGTAAGCCACGTATGCAGCTTGAGGAAGGCTTACGCTTTGGTTTAAAAACTACGAGTTTCACACTGGAGGAACCTTGTGTATATTTGATAAGCTGAACTTCCAAAGTTAGTCATGCTTGAACATTCTCATCTTTGTTTATATCCGTAGCCTGCGACTGAAGTAGGTTGTTATAGGTTAACCATAACCATAATCAGTCAAGATAATCTTTGATTGTGAAAATGTACGGAAAATGAGATTCTAAGCGTACTGCAAACTTCAGTTCGCAAGAAGTTTGCTGTAAAGAATTATAAGCATATAATTGAATGTAAACAATCAGATATCGAGTAGCAAAATCTTAAACATGGAACACAATTGTGGATCGATTTAATGCCAAAATCGGTGCAGTGCACAGATATGTCAATGTGCTAAAGAAGAAGTATGAAAAGAAAATAATTATCAGAAAGGAGTATCATCATCATCATCTGTTTACCCTCCAGGTTCGGGTTTTCCCTCGGACTCAGCGAGGGATCCCACCTCTACCGCCTCAAGGGCAGTGTCCTGGAGCTTCAGATTCTTGATCGGGGGATACAACTGGGAGTATGACCAGTACCTCGCCCAGGCGGCCTCACCTGCTATGGTGAACAGGGGCCTTGTAGGGGGTTGGGAAGATTGGAAGGGATAGACAAGGAAGAGGGAAGGAAGTGGCCGTGGCCTTAAGTTAGGTACCATCCAAGCATTCGCCTGGAGGTGAAGTGGGAAACCACGGAAAACCACTTCGAGGATGGCTGAGGTGGGAATCGAACCCACCTCTACTCAATTGACCTCCCGAGGCTGAGTGGACCCCGTTCCAGCCCTCGTACCACTTTTCAAATTTCGTGGCAGAGCCGGGAATCGAACCCGGACCTCCGGGGGTGGCAGCTAATCACGCTAACCACTACACCACAGAGGCGGACAGAAAGGAGTATACGGGCGAAAAATTGACTGCTCGATGTATAGTTGGTGGTCCTAGTAAGCCATCGTTAACAGCGCAAATTGGGGAATAACTCAAAGAGTTAAATGGAGTTCGAGCTGACGGGGTTCAGTTTACGACTGTGATAACGAAAATTTTTCCATCCGATACGAAATGGGGAAACTCCTGTAAACAGTCTTTAATTAAAGACGAATTGAAACCTAAAATTATCGACATAATTCACACACTGAACAAATGGGAATACCGAAATGTTCTCACAGAATGAAATTGACGCTCCCTTCCCAGCAGACCAAAGCATACTGTATCCTGCCTCATGACAGGCTACGGGAGTGTTCTCTGCGAGATGTTCTTAAAGCTTTCCGTGGAGTGCGATTTACACTTCCCGATTTTAGGATTTTTTGAAGATACTGAAAACGAATCAGCAAATATATTTTCTCGGGATATATTAAAGGCATTATTAACCCATTTAGGTTTAAAAATACGAATTGTAGGAATACAGGCAAATATAGGTTCTAACGTCAAATTAGGCATTTTTAGCCACTATAAGACCACTGTTTCTAACCTTATAAATACATGAAACGCTATAAAGTATTCATTTTAAGCTATCACTTCAGGGACAAAGTAGGTCTTTCCGCAAAATGCGAGGTTTAATGATTAAATCCCTCCATATCAGGATAGTGTCTAGAAGAGCATCCGGCCGTAAATAGGGGAAATCAACATGTGTGACACAGCTCGCACCCGCGATCACACAGATGTGGGAAAAGTGCTAAAAGAACATGAAGAAGTTTGGTTTTATATCGTTGATTCCTTTTTATTTTCTTCATGAAAAACAAATTAACACAAAGTTCTTAATATTCACAAACAATAGGACAATAATAATAATAATAATAATAATAATAATAATAATAATAATAATAATAATAATAATAATAATAACAACTCAGTAGCTAAGAAATAATTTAACAACATAAAACAAAAAATCAAGGACAACTATTAAACGATTTGTGACTCCATATACGGGAGATAAAGGAAATACTAATGTACATTAATCATGAATAAACCTGAATACAGTAAAAAGACCTGGCATTTTCCACAGATAGTAAATTCACTATTGTTAAGAAAGTCCGCGCTGCTTTTCCTCGAGGTAAGTGGAGGAAAGATATTGATAACTTAACAATTCAAAGTTATTGCAGGCAAAAATAGCTCAGTGCTTGTATGATTGTCAGTCCAAAAATTAAGTCGCCGAATAAATTAAGTTTCCACAAAAGTCCAAGAACAAAATTTCACACATTAGTTGGTGGGTACTACACTCAGTTTCAAGGCCGTCCAGCTTAGTGCGCTGGCATTCAATGCCCTGCGATATATCGCAAAGTGGCACGTATTCTCCATAGTGTATTTGGTCTAATCCCTGATATTATCCCTTGATTTTTTCTTCTAACTCCCCATACATTTATATAATTTTAGCTCATTTTTCTACCTTGTATACTAGGTAATGATTTCTTCACAAAAATTACCTATATTTCATCTTACATGGTCTGGTAATTCCTATCTGGATCATTTCTGCTTTATTTGTTGTAAGAGAGAATTATTATATACTCCACCCTAGGATCGTTTTGTGAAAAAAGTAATTCATTCACTACTGATCTGCAGTTAGGGCTGTCACACTAGTAACATATTCCCTGTCAGTTGTTTACCTATTCTTTTTGAAATAATATTTTAAAAATTTGGTGATTCTACGTATTCCAATCCACCCTAACTTACCTTATTGTGAGTCTTCTTTTCAACGGGTGAGTTGGCAGTACAGTCAGGGGCACGCGGCTGTGAGCTCGAATCCGTGGTTTTCCGTGGTTTCCCATTTTCACACCAGGAAAATTCTGGGGCTGTACCTTAATTAAGGCCACGGCCGCTTCCTTCCAAGTCGTAGGCCTTTCCTATCCCATCGTAGCCACAAGACCTATCTGTGTCGGTGTGACGTAAAGCAACTAGTAAAAATCTTCTTTTCCATAGACTGGCACCATTTTGTATATAGTTCTTTTGTTTACATTTGAGATTCATTAGGTTAAACTGGGAAATTAACTTAATGGTGTCTGAATATTTAATATTATTCACCGGGCTGCTCTAATTCATACATTAACATTGAGTCCTTGTTGAAGTGCTCCTTAAATTAATAAGTCATTTATTCCAAAGTACATACAATATTTAATTTTATTAAGTACTAGTAACTGGCAGGGAAAATCCACATTCAGCAGCACATATCCCAGTTTCCGCAGGGAGCTTGGAGTTCCGGTTTTTTTCTTGCCAGCTAAGTTTAGAAGGAGGAATTTCGACATGACGTACACAAAGCAAAACAAGGAAACAATAGAACTCCAACGGCCAGACCAACGGATAACATTTTGGGGGCCCGGCGAGAGTCTAGACGCCGTAGGCTCAATGCGAGAACTTTTTAGCCCGTCGACCGATACCGGTCTTGAGCGCTATGTCATTAATATCTGATCCCATGGCTGTAATATTGCTGGTGAATGGGGTTAGGGTGAGAATCTAGACAATCTTTGGCCAGAGTATGGCCGGGCGCGTGAGCGCTGTGTCACGTAGTGAGTTGTACAGTAGTGGCGCTAGCCACGTAGAGGAGAAAGTAAAATGCGCTAGGTGCGCGGAGAAGTTTACGTTACGAGTACCAGCGGTCTCTTGTGTTTGAGGCCGCGAGTAACGTAGGAGCATGACGAATATAAGAACCAAGTGTGATGACTCAACTGTTATAGCGTGGTAGTTTGTGGACCCGCCACTGGGAGCACTGCAAACGTCGGTGTCCAACACGTGCTTCAGTAGACCGGCAAACCATGTGTTCCAACGTGCGGGGAAATGTTATTGTGCGAGATATTTCAAGTCAACAAGTTGAATTTCCTTTGCTTTCAGTTCCTAAACTCAGTTCATTGTGTGTTGTGCACTTAAAGCACGTGTGTTATGTGGCCTGATTAAATTAATAGTTCAACATGCCGTACTGTTTTGTGCCGGGCTGTAAGTCAGGCTATGGTAGAGTAGTTAATGGTATAAAATTGTTTTCACCACCGAAGGTTATAAATAAATTTGAAAAATGGCCCAGAGCTATTCCACGAAAGGATACTGTGTTAACGCGTAATAGTAGAATTTGTCAAGTTCATTTCTCTGATAATTTGATAGTAAAATCAGATAACTGTATAGTGAATGGTGAAAAAGTGGTTATGCCTCGTGACAGATGGAAATTGCGTCCAGGAGCAGTGCTTCACCTTTTCCCTAATTTGCCGCAATACCTTTCAAGTGAGATTAAGTCCCGTGAAACTCGCAAATGGAAAAGGAATCTAGACACCACTAGGAGAAGAAGAAAGAAGATTGAAGACGGGAGTGTAGCAGCAAATGGAGAATTAAAAGGTCAGTCTAATGTTGACCAAAATTTAGGTTATTCTAGTGTGCTTTCTGATGCCGAAAAGACAATATTATCGCTCAGAAGGCGCCTAAAAATACTAATCGAAATTTAATTCTAGCTAGATCCAGTCTAAACTTAGCAAAATCGAGAATTAATGTATTGGAAAAGCAGGTTAGAAATACACAGTTCTCTCCGAAATAAGACTACGGTTCAAGCAATAATGGAGTGCTTTTAACACTCCCTTCGAAAAGTATATTTGACATTCTTTTCCAGGTCGAGAAAGTATTTATTGAAAAACTGAACTCAAAATCGATGTGGAGCGAAATATTTTTTGATTGTATCGATTCTATTCAGGTGCTGGCTGTTGTCTTAAACATATTATGGATATAATCCCCAGACTTTTTTATCATTATCTGAAGTGCCGATTTTTCTTCAGAGTGAAAGAAATCCGGCGAGATTTACAATCTCGAACATCCGCCAAATCTTCACGCAAGCTTTCGAAAGTCCAGTAACCGACAAACTGAGATGGTAAGTAGAGTATTGCCTTTAAATGGTTCATGGGTGTTTTTTTAATATGCTGGGAGTTGTGTTATTTATGTAAATGTACACTCGAGTAACTTGTGCTTTTCGCAACATGTGATGGATGTCGTAGCTCTTATTTCCGTGTATGGTATTTTTCCATTGTTCTCTGTCGTGGTATTTTAATTGTAATCTCTCATTTAAAAAAATAAAAGACAGTGTATATACTTGTCAGTTACGGAGTAATACGTGTCCTGTGTCATCATTCCTAAGACCAGCTGATAGGTATTGTGGAGCTACCAAACTCTAGCGCTGCCTGGCGGGGCGCGCCTGAACTCGATGAGTCATCACACTTGGTTCTTATATTCGTCATGGTAGGAGCCTAGATTGTGAATAAGAGGGTTACCACGTAGTGGGGCCCTCCTGTAAATTGTCTTGGCTAGGTTTATCATTCTCACCCTAACAGTGTCTATCTGACACAGGTCGTGGAGGTGGATGATAGGTGTATACCGATCGCAACCCGTAATAAGCCGCAGGGCCCGATTCTGAACGGACTGCAGCCTACTCAGGAGGCAATCGGCGGCCACGCCCCATATAGGACAGGCATACTCGAGTAGCGGCCTAACCATCGTCGTGTACAGGAGGAGCCTGTTTTGTGGTGTGAGGCTGTTTTCAGCATAGATCATAGGGAATAATTTTGATACCCTTGCATGCGCGGAGCCTGAAATGTTAGTTACATGCTGACGGTAGGTCAGTCCGCGGTCTAGGGTGACCCCCAGGTACTTGGCGCTGTCGGACCATCTGATAACCTCACCAAAGAAGTTCAGACCGCCCGCCAGTCTGCCGCGTCTCTTCGTGAAGAGCGTAGCCTGACATTTGCCTACATTAATTTTGATGCGCCACTTCTCGAGCCAGGGCTCGATAGTGGTCAGCGCTGTCTGAAGGTGGTGTTCGACTCTCGGGGCCTGCCATGAGACCGCGGACAGAGCTGTATCGTCAGCATGAGTTGCAAATACAGCTTGAAGTAAGCATCGGGTACAAGATATGTTGAGCCAATGAAATGATAGAGCCACAGTCAATTTGGCTAGGCATTGGTCTATACGAGTGATGGCCCCGACCGAATGGGAACTGGTTTCACGGTCATTGAGAATTACCCCGGCTGTAGTATTCTAGTAACTGTTGGGTTAATCTCAGATTTATTTATTTATTTATTTATTTATTTATTTGTCAAAAGTATCTACAGAACTCTCCTCCTTATTCAACAGACACTATGCATATGGCAACATGAATGCATGAATGAGATAATTAATGAATGATACCATGATTGAATTGTCATGCATGCATGAATGGATAAACACTTCTCTCCCAGACACGGATAACCACAACTGAGGGGAGAGTATTCCGTGAGTCGATAAATGCATGGGTTGATTTATGAATGAATGCATGAATAATTCTATAATCTACCATAATTTGTGACTCCTTATACGGGCGGAAAATCATTCGACATGCAAGGGCCACGCCTGTAACTACTGCCCGGTCGTGTTATCCACCTCTGGTGAGAAAAAAGAGTGGTGGGATAATCTTGACCCAGTTTTCTACATCGTGAACGAGGGGATGTTTTCAGAACAACATAAAGAAGCAGTGTCGGAGACTACAAGATCACCACTTCAACGCCAGGAGAATGTAGACCCAAGGACTGCCCCAGTTCTTTACTGAAGGCAGCACTTTCAATATGGCTGCCTAAAACGATGGGGTGCCAGCTGTCCTGAAGGGCTGGCGGCGATAAGTCAAGGAAATAGATGAGTACAGAATTTTCAATGTACTTGTGTGAATGTGAACGTGTCTTAATGTTGCAAAAGGGGAAATGTTAGTTTTTAATATTTAATTTCAGTAAAATTATCTTTTGTTTCGAAAGACTACGTCCGAATTAAAGTAAATGTTAGGAAGCTTGTTAATGTAAATATAATTGTAACGTAAATGTGGACCGTTTACATAAGGTCACAGATTGCGCTCTTTCCATTTTGTGCAGATTTTTAGTTCAGTGGTCATTTCTTTTACGAGTCTGTTTCTTATTTTTAGATTTTTATATTTTTTGATTTGTTTGCTTTGATTAAATGAAATGAAATGGCGTATGGCTTTTAGTGCCCGGAGTGTTCGAGCACAAGTTCGGCTCGCCATTTGATTTGACGCCCGTAGATGACGTGAGCGTAGTGATGAGGATGAAATGATGATGAAGACGACACATACACGTGCCAGCGAAATTAACCAAGTATGGTTAAAATTATTGAACCTACCGGTTTTGTAGAATTAATCGAAATATTTTTATTTTCCTTTTTACAATTTGTGCGTAGAGGAATTGCCACTTGGTTGCATCTTTCAGCAGTATATTGTGTTCAGTGTAACACAAGACGGTTGTAAAAATTATTTGCCATTGCATTCTCTCGCAACACCGCGACACGTTCTTCAGAAAGTACCTACACCAAATGATTTTGAAATAATTACAGTAATGAAAATTGATACCAAAGTATAATATTTTACTTAGGAAATGAAACGATATACATATAGTGCGCCTGAGACAGTATTATGCACAAATTTTGCAGAACATTTAACTTTTTATCACATATTTATTCGGTAACAGTGTATAATGTCAATAAGAAGCTGTATAACAATCAGTCAACTGAGTTTCAAACGAGATCTATTTGCGCGAAGTTAATGAGTTTATCAGTTGTGAGGTTTGATATTTTTCAAAACTTATTTGAAGAAATTTATTTTAAACTTTCTCTGTTATAATCGAAAAAATATTGTAACCGAGTCTTCGGAATCGGTAACAGAGTATAGTTCTATAGTTACTGAAAAATGAAACCAATTACAGTTAAGTACGAACTTCATGCTTGGCAGTTAATTAGCTTAGTAGTTAAACCACGGAAGCAAATAAAACCTAAAGTATTAAACATTATTTTTAATTATCTTACGATAACAAGCAATTTGTTTGTTCATATAACTTGACAATAAGTTATATGCCGTTGACGCGGTAGAGGTGGGATCCCTCGCTGAGTCCGAGGGGAAAACCACTTCTGCCTGCTGTAATTAAATTATATAAAGTTATTCATAGGATCCTCCGTGGCTCAGGCGGGAGCGCGCCGGTCTCTCACCGCTGGGTTCCGTGGTACATATCACGGTCATTCCATATGAGATTTGTGCTGGACAAAGCGGAGGTGTGACAGGTTTTTCTGCGGGTACTCCTATTTTCCCTGTCATATTTCATTCCCGCAATACTCCAATATCATTTCATTTCATCTGTAATTCATTAATCATTGCACCAGAGGAGTGCGACAGACTTCGGCAGCCGGCACAATTCCTATCCTCGCCGCTAGATGGAGCTTCACTCATTTAATTCCTCACCTGTTCGAATGACTGGAAACAGGCTGTGGATTTTCATTTTCAATTAGTTATTCATAGGTCCTTAATTGTATTTGAGGGGGCCAGAAATTTCGTTTCTGCAGCCGGCCCTATCATATTCGTTACGCCCGTAGTATGGCGTGTTGTAATCTGTTAAATGATATATCTGTTTCAATACCTTGGGTTCAATATAGATACATATTTAAAATATCCGCGGATAGCCATTTGCGGATGCGGATATTATTTACATAGTAAGAATTGTGTACGTAGTAATAGTTTTAGAATTTTAAAGTTGCCTATTTGGCATGCTTCTCTGATAAGTAAATATCAGTTTTTCGTTTTGTTTTTATGACCACTCGAATAAGGAAGAACATTTTAAATAATATACCATTTCACAGTTGCAGAATTTAATGTGAATAATTACTCACGTAAAGCACTTGCATTTTGATAGAAATGTTTTAAAATGAGTAAATTGCTGTATTTTTAAGTTCACTGCTTTTTAAGAACGGCCTACTTAGTTCTACCATTAGGTTTGCAATAAATAATATTATTAGCTTTACGCCCCAATAACTACATTTACGGTTCTCGAAGACGCAAAGGTGCCGGAATTTAGTCCCGCGGGAGTGATTGTACGTGCCAGTAAATTTACCGACATGAGGCTGACAGATTTAACACCTTCAAATTCCACCGTACTGAGCCAGTATCGAACAACTGGGGTCATAAAGTCAGCGCCTCAACCATCTGAGCCACTCAGCCCGGCCCATTAGGTTTGGTTGGTTTTCATGTAATAATTCGCATTACTCGTGACAAGCTGAATTTATAATCCTACCTATTTTTATAAAATTTATTCATAAGGGACTCTATAATGAGCTGACAATGCACGCGATAAAGTTTGGTGGCTTAGGATTCATATTAGGAACTTGGGAACAAATGTTTTTAAAGCACTGAAGTTAATTCTGAAGGATGATGAAAAACATTTATTTTCGGGTTACGGCAACATCCCCTGATGTCAAAAAGGTAAATCACATGGCTCAAAATAAGAAGAGAACATTTTTATTTGAACTTTAATGATTAAATGCAGAAGATTGATAAAAAATTCTAGATCGTGCTTCCAAACAGTGTGCAAACCAAGATACTCTCGTGTTTTGTAATAATGTACTGCACCCTCACGGGCTGGCCCCGTGGATTAGCACTGGGAGCACTCTACACTCAGGGTCGTAACAGGTTCTTCTTGTTGTGGGGCTATTTCAGAGAGTCGCAAGTCATTATGTGTGCTGCAGCAAGCTAATGTATTCAGATGAATACCTGTCGCATCTGTGGTGGAAAACCGGATTCGGAATCCTATCGGGCCTAGTTTCTGAATCTCTGCATTGAGGTTTTCAATCCGTCGCGGTTCAGTCTGCATTATCTACTATTATAATTGGTACCATGCATGTAACGACCGTGAATTTTGTTTTGGGTTAAAGTTACTCATATTTCAATATGACCTTAAGGTTTCCATTAAATTTACAGGTAAGGTTGCTTACATCTATTTTATAATGAAAGGATGAAGATATTCTGGATTGAGTTGTATTTATTAATTTAAGTGTTCCTACCTAACTAAGACGAAACCAAAGCGTGAGCCTAATTTTAGATATTTGGAATCATTGATAATGATACAGAGACTGCTGACGTAATTCAATTAATTTAGACCTATTTCAACATAATGCAGTGATCTTGAATTGATTAATCCTCATTTTCCAAGAGCTATTCGAAATTACGAACACATGTTTACATTTATTCATTAATATACCTGAACCTTAAAATGAATAATTATTTTCGAGATATCGTTTTTAACCTGTTCTGTTTGAATTATCACCTATATGATCATATTCTTTCTTTAACTTTCATTGTTTTGGGTACCCTTCTTTTTTTGTTTTGCTTTCATACCATGTTTACATTAGGATAAGCTCAATTTTACTTGCGCCAAGTCCAGCTAATAATAATGCCTTTTTTATGTGATACCTATCCTATCTAAAATCAATAATCATCACCATCCTAACTAACTTATGCTGTCCTGATGAGCCTCGTCTCGACGCAACAATATTTACAGGCCCACCCTCGCACATACCTTCGAGGATTGTATTAACTCAATACTACTGCATAAAATGAATAATAAGAAACAACACATGTAAAAACAAGAAATATGTACACTAAAATGTCAACAAAACATCACATGATATCTTAACTACTATGTCCATGAAGTAAAAAACCTAACCTAATCGATATCATGGCATGTGTCCTCGTATTTATGTGCGTGACAAGCTTTCTACACGGCGCAAGCGTATCGCTATCATACCAACAGAAAATCCTAATGATCGAACGTAAATTCCGAATATGGTATCCGAAGTGTCGTGGTAGTCGATTGAACAACCATGGCCGACATCGCATCGCAATCACCATCTTGGCCTACACTTACATATGAACATTACAGTCTTAGCATTCACTCAGGTATGGATATTACAACCTAAACATTCACTTACACGCGGGTATTGCAATCTCAGCATTAGCTTATACATGAACATCACAACTCCATTTACATGATCTAACTTCAAAGTAACATGACACAGTTAAATAGCACGTTCTACGTAACGAATTTAGGATGAATTTTCACTATCACATCTCAACTTATTGTATAATTCTCATGGCGCAGCACTTTTCACTATTTCAATCACTAAATCTCTCGTGAGCTCGCCCACACATCAATAGCATATCACGATATCACACCACACAATATTATTTATCAACACAATAACTATCACCATCGCAGGCACTTAATACACTTGGCACTCACATTATTATTATTATTATTATTATTATTATTATTATTATTATTATTATTATTATTATTATTATTATTATTAATTTCACGTCGACTCACATTAGTATCATCACTCGTAACTTCATTACATTTGTATCACTTACCTGCAGAACATCTTCATTGATACCTCAATATGCCGTTGCTTCATAACCATTCTCGTAATTATAGTAAACCTGCTGCAATTATCATTCGAAGAACAACGTACCCTGGAATTTACAACATTCGCTGTCTCCGTACTTATATTAAATCACGTATCCATTTACCTGTGTTACCTGTGTTAACTTCACAATAAATATGCTGATTTAATGCCAATGCATGTTACATATGCATACATAAGCTCGTGCCTTTCCGTAATCACGATACCACAACATAATATAAACAATGCTGAATTCGCCTGCTGACATAACTAGTCGTTCGCTCACATGATACCATAGCATTTCGAATACCGTGTCGCCAAACGCGTACATGAATTTCTACAGGCCAAATAACATAATATCACGTCGCTCATTGTGAAATCATTATTACGTCTTGACGAACTACTTCAGGACATGTACTGTATATACACTACTATCTACATTGAGGATACTAGTAAATAAAATAGAATGCAAATAAATGCTGCATAAATTAAATGCACAAAAGACATTATTATTGGGCAATAAGTGACTTGGATGGCCAGGGTATTGTGAAGCACATGGCCTAAGTTATCCTTCCTCGTAACCACTCCATCATCTCAGCTGGACATGCTTGTGTATGCTTAGCTCTCCATACTCTCTTGTGTACTTGTACTTCTTAGATATATTTCTGATATTATTTTATTTTCGTGCTGATCACACCTGAAAAAGGTTAATATTAGATTATTCAATACACACACAATCACTATTGAACCAATAATGCATATACTTCCAATTATACATAGATGTTTTCGAGATACCGACAATTTCTATTATGTATCGCGTTGCTTTCCTTGTAATGGCTTTGCCTTGTACGCTGTAAGTATTACGTTGTTATTTCACACTATTTGCATTCATTTGCGGCGTACATACCACCTAATAAGTTCTTTTCACATTCAATGTACGTACACTGATAATATGCTAATTTAGCAACAACTTTTCTTAAGCTTCCGTGTATCAATTTCGCATTACCATTACATCGACACCAACAATGAACAATGACAAGGCTTTATATATCCTCTTTTCGTTTTAAAACAAGACATGGAATAACAGAATTACACACTAGATGTGGAAGATTAACTTAAGTACCTACTTACATCTATCGATACCTAGATGTCGCCACCGTCTTTACTATCAACTATCGATGTTTTACATTGCATAACATTACTCTGTATGTACGATCATTGGTTTCGTCTTATTTTATACATTCTACATTTAACTTCATTCAAACATTTTTACAAGTATTTACATGTCTTTCAGCTCAAAGATGAAAGCAAATTCTCTCTCTTCACGACCTCTTCGCGTATTCACGTTTGTATTTGACTTCTCGCCTAGGCTGTTCCGGCGCCATGTTTCCGGACCTTGTGCTCGCTGTTTTCACTCGCTGTGGCGCATGATCCACATGGAAACGGCACAGTACATTACCTTCTGGTAAAATTAACAGTCATTTTAAGATGTGGTATTATACTGGCAGGTAAAGTCGAAGACTCTACTGGCGGATTAATTACCAGGGAAAAGTGGGATCGTCTGGCAGAAGCAAAGTTGGAACTTGTCCAATTACAAACCACCCTTCTCCAAAAAAAAAATACACCAATTGAAAAAAGGAATGAACAACACGATTTTATAATGAAGGGTCATGCAGTGAAAGTGTAACAAAATGAGAATGAAGATAATTTAGTGAAGGAAAATTTTACATTAGAGATAGATATATTAAAAAGAATGTGATTTTTTGTATTTATGAAGTATATGATTAAATAACCTTCTTAGAAATTAAAAAATGTTCTTAAACTTGAGTTTATCTTACATTTTTGAAATGATTATTAATAACTGCATTTCTTACAGAGTTATGGAAATTCTGCGTTTCGCTAGCTTTGGAAACATTATACACAGCATGAAATGATTTTTCAATACGTGGATCGAACACCGGTAAATTCATCTAATTATTAAGGCACGACATATTGAGTAGTACAGCTGCTGCTACTATTATACTCTGGAAGTTGTTATGGTGAAATCGTATGCCTGTGAAAGGTGCTATGCATCTTCTTTTCCATACACCATAACTATTTTCTGCACAGTTTCTGGTTCAAAGGTGTGATTCTTTAAATAACTTTTCCTGCTAGGAAACAAATCATACGGAATGGGAGACACACTCCTACTATGTCAGCTATGATAACAGAAAGAAAGGGCAAAGTGCGTCGTTTTAATTATTCCAAGTACACGGACAGGACATGAAGCCATTTTTCCTGTATTGCTGGCCTTGATTTTTATTTTCAAGAGACACAAATGTTTGGACAACAAAGGAAGTTTGTGATGTTAAAAATGATTACGTATTAGGGATAGGACATGAACAGTCTGTAGACCATGTTAATTCGGAAAATAGCTTCACTGAGGTTCGGTAGCAACAGAACAAAGGGATCCCTATGCCTTGCATTCAAAATGAATCAGAACAAACATCATTAAACACTTCATGCAAACAGGTATATAGATATTTGTATAATCGATGTTGTTCGTATCCTGCCAGAGGATGAGCTGCCTTTTAGGGACCATACTGAAAATAACGACTAAGTTAATAGAGGACATTTTATTGAACTGCTCCATTATAAAGCCACCTATGGTGAAGGATTACGGAACCATTTGGATACAGCTGCTGCGGTTCTTGGTAATTACCATGATGTCCAAAACGATTTCATTGATTCAGTATCAGCTATTTTGTTTAATAAAATAAAAGAAGTGATCAGCTGTGATAGAAGATGAGATCACGGACTTAATACAAATATCACGGCTTTCTTCTGTGCTTCATTACGTTTCACATGATGATATTGAGGAGAGATTTACTAGGTGCATTGATGTGAGTACTGATCGCTCCGCTATTTCTCTGGCTGGGCATGTTTCCAATTTATCCATGAATTCCAATTTGGTGGCAAATTAGTCGCTCAAACGTACGATGGGTGTTTAGTTATACCCGGAGTTCATAACATTCTACAACAGAATAGTATTGCCAAACATCAGTTAATCTTATCTGTGCACTACTATGCACACAAGCTAAACCTTGTACTAAAACAGTCTCCTGCAAGCATTATGGAATGAAAAGTATTCTTTGAAATTGTACCTGGATTCGCAATTATTTATTTTTTGAGATCTTCAAAGAGGAAATCAAATTTTGACGCGTTTACTACTAAGTTTTTGCCATCAATTGCCTCGACCAGCTGGATATATACGGAGCATTGGGTTGAAGTAATGTCAGAAGTGAAAGAGGATCTGAACATATCCTTCAAATCAGTTATAAGCAACATCGAACAATGGGACGGTGAATCGTGAATCTGTTCAAGATGTTTCTTTGCTGTTCTACAAGATTTGAATGTATCTTTCTCAATGAAAAACCTTGTTTAACATTTTACAAACCATAATTAATGATGTAAGATATTGTGCTCGTAAGGTCGATAAATTCAAGGGATTTCTGAATGACAAGCGTGAATAATTTGATTTGTTCCGGAAGCAGTGCACATATGAACATTCCATCAGTTCCATCAAATGAAAATGATGTTAGAGCTAAAATGCATCAAATTGGTGATTTGGAAATCGACAAAAAATAATCATACTGCAGACTGTATGGCGAAGAGCTTGATACAATTGTTGGACATACAACCAACCGTTTTCCAAACTGAATATATTGGAGTGCCTTGCTCTTTTTGATTTCGACTTATTTGAAACATATAAAGACTCTTTCCTGCTCAGCCATTCGAGTCCCTCGTTAAATCATTTAGTAAATACTTTAACGTCCTGTACTCAAAGTCGACTTGTCAGCCCTCTATGCATCAGCAGAATTTCTGAAGTCCTGCATACTAGAAAATTATAAATATTTAATATGTTCAGAATTAAATGAGAACTACCTGCAGTAACCAAATTCTGTTCTTTAACTTTGAATGTTGCTGCTACTAGTGCCTTTTTCGAACGACCTTTCTCGGCTATGAAGCGCATAAACGTATTTAGGAAGTACGCAAACACAAGAAATATTATGAAAATAGTAATTAATTTCAATTGAGAAGAACCTCCTGAATGCTGTAAGAAGAATCCGGTGTCCCATGGTTCTGTTATAGACGCCATATTTTTGCTGACAGATAGAGCTGTCTTACAAGATGTACCGTAATGCATGCAGATGTACGCGGAGGAATGATTTCTGTAACATTCAAAAGGCATGCTGCTATTTAAGCTTTAGTAGAAATACATTGATTTTACCCATGTTTCTAGAAACTTGTGAGCTAACGCTTTGATTAGAGTTACGCGCCGCCACTGGAAAAATCATTTCCCATTTCGGAATACCTCTGCATTCTCTCCTCCTAAACTGAGGCACTGAGATAATTGGTAGATAATATATCAGAGTAGGAAAATGTAAGTTGCATACAATAGGAATAAAAATACAGGAAGGATACATGCAGAAATTTGCCATCAACAGGTAGAAAGCTAAACTACCTACTTTTTTACCTAACCTAGCAATATTCATAGAAGTATTCATCCTATAAGGGGACCTGGATGTGAACCTGTATGTTTATTGTCCATTCTGAAAGTCCATATCCAGGATATGCCGGTATTTGTACGTAAACCACCCAGCAATGCTCACATTTTAATACTATTTAGGACAACATCCATGTGTACTGTGAACAATGTTCTCTCATAGTTCATCAACAAGGACCTGAAGAGTAAGGATTTAAATTCATAAATTCTAATGTAGATACATCTTCAGACAAAATTTCCAAAAAGTGTTACTTTATCAGCCATAATTCTTTTTATGCAAATAAATAACACTACTTGCTGAAATAATGACTTATAATTGTATCCAAATATTTATAGTTCCTTAATAAAATATGACGACAATTCTATACGTATCAGCAATTTTGCTTTAATTGCCTTTAGTTTGGCTCTATAGCGTTGTGTGCTAACCAGCCGCAAATGGCACCGTTGTCTACGTCTATGATAGGTTTCAGCATTATCAGATCAGTACAGCTTGCGCCGTTGCGACGTAGAGATCGCCGCGCGCCTCTCTGTTTGCACGAAGGATGAACAGCGTTCCGTAATCCGTTTTTTATGGTCTGAAGGTGTACCAGGAACGAAAACTCATAGAAGCCTTTCAGAACATTACAGGGACAATGTTTTCCACAGCGGATGCTTCCGTTCCATGCTCTGACGTTTGCTCTTTAGTTCGAAATGGTCAACCCATGTTTCATCTCCAATGATAATCCGTTTCAGAAACATTTCACCTTCGTCAGCATGAGGGTCCAGTAGGTGCTGACAGATTCTCACACGATTGCACTTATGCTTTTCGTTGAGTCGTTTTGGAACCAATATCGAACAGACTTTGTAAAAGTTAAGCCTGTTATGCATGATATCATATGTAAAACCATGGCTAATGTGCGTATGGTTTGCTACGTCATCAACAGTCACTCGTCTATCATTCGGGATCAGTTAGCGTCAGTTCCGGATGCAGATCGACGCCCGAATTTTTCCTTATTTCTCACGATCGTGCGACCTCTTTTGAACTGTTCAATCCACTGATAAACACTTCGCTGTGGCAAAATATTGTCCCCGTATTGTATTGAAAGTCTTCGATGAATTTCCTCTCCTGGTACACCCACAGACCACAAAAAATGGATTGCGGAACGCTGTAATTCCTTGGTGCAAACAGAGAGTGGCGTGGCAATCTTTACGTCGCAACGGCGCAAGCTGTATAGATCCGGTAACGATGAAACCTACCACAGACGTAGATAATGGTGCCATCTATTGGATGGTGAGCACAAAACGCCATGGAGCCAACCTGAAGACAATTAGAGCAAAATTGCATATAATTATTGACTTGCGTACGTAGGTTGTCAATAAAAGGAATCCTTAAAGAATTTGAAGATGGTTTGTACCATGTAACTTATATTTTGGCGAAAATAATCATTTTTTAAGTCTTTATTGTAGCCACTAAGTTTTTAACGGACTGTTCTGAGTTTCGTTGCACAAGCACTTATAGTTCCAGAGAAAACTGTAGAGCCCACCTAAAAATTGAAAAATATCACATTTGCTGAAGAACAAAACAGACACTTTATGATGTTCAACTAGGGTTGTATACGTCCTGAAGAAGCGGGATTGTCCTGAATTTGAGCACGTGTCCCGACGTCATCACTGAATATTTAAAAATATTTAAATGTCGTGAATTGTAAATATCAGAGCAAGTTATTTCAAATTTTGCACAAATATTTTTGAAAGGGAAAGGATTTCCTTCGTTGGTCATCCTGAAGTGGAGTCTGATGTCAGTACAGGACGTTGTCATGGTAACAAGCTTTACCTACGTTAAATCTATTTTCTTCCGCCCGGAAGCAGCATGTTTCCTCTTTGTTAACTATTGCTTTGCAGATATTTTACACGGGGCTCGACGTAGTTTCGGCATATTATCTGTCTTCAATATTGATCTATTTTAGTTTATTTGCGTGTTTTTGCAAAATACCAATCACGGAAAACAGTAATAAAGGTATCATCAACAACGGATATTTTGGGAAAATTGTATTAAGTCAAAATAGTGACATCCAAAATTAAATGATACATGGACAAAAGATTTTCCATCGTTTAAGTGTTGAAAATATGAACATGAAGCATACTGTGGTTTGTGAAAGTAAGTAAATAAAAATTATGTTCTCTGGTGTAATTGAATACGTAATAAGATTTATTTAAATTTACGAGAACGTGAAGTTAGTTGCGATCAATATCGTTCACTGCAGTTAATCTGAACAACTTTTATTTTCATTCTCGTTAGAAATTATGGTTTAACTTTGAATCGTGTTTTAGGTTAAGTTAAAATTTAAATTTGGTTAGCTTACGTTTTATTACATTAATTTTTTAAAGGATTATATTTTATGTATTGTATTATGTATATAACACCAGCAACAATTACATAATGCTAGTATGGTTACTCGTACCATTCAAAGTGTACGATTGCTTGTTTTAGATGAGGTTATGTTAA
The DNA here is from genome assembly GCF_040414725.1 of Anabrus simplex. Classification (NCBI taxonomy): domain Eukaryota; kingdom Metazoa; phylum Arthropoda; class Insecta; order Orthoptera; family Tettigoniidae; genus Anabrus; species Anabrus simplex. Next base: position 978,324,713 of record NC_090266.1, read on the forward strand.
AGTTTTACTCAGCCTAGACAGTAACAGACCGTGATTCTTTACAGAAATTATTTCTCAACATGATTACTACAAGTGAATTGAATGCAAGAGAAGCGTAATTGCATTTTTTAACAATTGAATTTATATTTTCAGTACATATATCAACGTGCCCCATGGAGCTAAAAGGAATGTCTCCAATCATCCATTAACATGAAAGCATAAGAAAGCACGGTCTGCTGTTTCAAGAATACATATGCTTCAAGAGTAAGTTAAGTTTTGGGGATTCTCGACCACCACAGCCTCTGCGATCGCCAGCTCGCCCTGCGGGGGCCCCCAGTCGAGTCAGTGCCAGCAAGGCAATGAGTGTGTTGAATGTGCCACACCTGTTCTGCTCCTTGTTTTGTATTCTTCACTGAAGGCTAATGTGAGAACGAGCAGGCTAACCGTGCTTCAACCCCCTACTGAATGTAACCAAATAGTCAGTTCTTACAATTCTTGATTTACATATTTTTACTACCTACGTACCTATATTCATTTATGAGTGTTTATTTTATCTCGATAAGCTCTCAATTTTTATGTTGGTGTCAGGAAGGGCATCCAGCTGTAAATCTTTAAGTTTGAAAATTACATTGTCAACGTAATTTTTGTACAGATTGTTTCTTAAGTCACGCCGACACTGATAGGTCTTATGGCGAAAGGAAAAGCAGAGGAAGGAAGCGACCATGGGGCTCCAGCTAAGGTACAGCCTCAGCATTTGTCTGGTAAAAAATCTGGACGCGTATGCATGAAAGGTTAGAAGAATTATTATATTCAAGCTAGTCTAATAATATGTAGAACACCACATTGTTTTATTTACTTTTTTGTTCAAAATACATTTCTAAATTCCTTCTTACGCGGCTCGCATTCCTTAATCATTGGATTCGAAACTTCATAATCACTATCTCCACGATGATTGTAGTGACGCTGGCAACGACGACAAGCGACAACTTCTAGTAAAGCCTTTGTGTAAAAAGGCAGTTTTTCTCAAGCAAAATCTTCGTCGTGAGCAGCATACGTTGAGAGAAACCCAGATGGTAAATACTTAATTAGATGTTGTGGCGTTCGAAGTAAGCTACCGTGTGTGTAATAGGATGAAATAGCATCACTTACTAGTGAGAAATATATAGTACGTAACGCGTGGAGCTTAACGTTCGGCATACATACTTCACATTTACAGATGTGTTTGATGATAATTTCTGCGCTTTTTCTCCCCAAACCGATTTTTACTTGTTGACATTCCATAATCTTCATCAGTTTCTAAACACACACTGATGACAACGGTGACGATACTTTCTTATTTATTCACACACTTTTTAATGGTAGATTACAATTGGCTTTACGTCACACCGACACTGACAGTTCTTATGGTGACGATAGGAGAGGTGATGCGGTCGTAGCCTTAATGTACAACTCCCCTAGCATTTGCCTGGTATGAAAATAGGAAACTACAGAGAACTATTTTAGGCCTGGCAACAGTGGAGTTCATGCCCAATCCCTTCTGGATGTCTAACTAAAAGTGTGGGCGAATTCGCTTGTTATATATTTTTTAATTCTAGGTGTGAGATTATATTATGTAATATTAGCAGACGCGAGTTTATTGTGTGTAAAATTTTATCTAGTACACATATGTGGAAACAGAATGCTAGAGAGTTAGTTCGCTTCGTCGCCAAAATCAAGCCGGATGTTGTGCAGCGAGCAGCCAAGCCCGTTTAAGGTCAACGTCTTTCGCGGGAATGCCGGTGAAGTGCGAATCTTGACCGCGGCTCTAACCCCTCAGGTTACGTAAGACAAAATGTTATCGAGGCAGTGAACTACGTAGTTGAGATCAAGCCGGACGTTGGGCCAGCGAGCAGGTCAACGTCTTTCGCGGGAATGCACGTTAGGTGCGAATCCTGACCGCGGCTCTAACGCCTTAGGCTAGGTAAAACGAAATGTTGCTGGGGCAGTGAACTGGGTAGTTGAGATGTTGAACCCGTCAGGTTTTGGAAACGAGTTTTTTAAATTACATGTACTCGTTGTTGCAGCTCCATGTAAAGAGTAGGGAAAGGAGGAATAAGAGGCAAAGTTCTTAATAAAGCCATAGATAATTTGATAGTAGAATTGCACATACCTGGGTATGAATTCTATGGACCTGGGACAAAGTTAGAAAGACGAATTAAACTTGGTGACAAAGGAATAAACCTATTAGATAAGGCAGGTAAAGAGCACGATATCGCTTATGCTACATACAAAGATCAGAACAGAAGAAAAGAAGCAGATGAAATCCTAGCCTCTAAGGCTTGGTCTCGTGAAAACTCTCAGGACGCATCACTGTGAGGAAGAGCAGTTGCACTAGCAGTTCCGGGTATTATGAAAGCGAAAACTAAAATAGGTGGGGGTAGACGAAGAAGAAAATCAAAACATGGAAGAGAACGTTCAAAACCGAGAAAAGACAACATGCTGTAAAAAAGAAAGGTAGTTTTCTTCCACTCCTTCCGATATTTGTAGCCTTGTCGGGCTTGGGCGGTCTTGCAAGTGGAGTTGCAGGCATAGCATCGGTTGTAAACAAGACGAAAGCCACACAGGAGGAATTAAATGAAATAAAGCAACACATTCGAATGCTGGAAGCAATGCGTGGGAAAAGGTTTTCTACTCGAAACAAAGGAAGGGGCATTTACTTAAATCCTCCTGCACACAAAAGGTAATAGAAGATTTGCTGAATAGAGACTTAACTAACATAGATCTATATCGTTAGGCATTTCGTCTGAAAATTACTTACTTCAGAAGTGTACTTATGCGAGATACGTTACCGAAAATTTCACATTAAAATGAGAGTTGTATTTTGAATTTAGATCCGATAAGTAAACCTGGTTCGCGCTGGGGTGCGTTCAGTAAACGAGATGCATATGTATCCCTAACAAACGTTCTGGACTGGGCATTTTTAAGGATCTTTAAAATACACCGACTGACAGAGCAAATGCAACACCAAGAAGGAGTGGTCAGAACTTTATGCCAATTGCAGGGTAGACTGACGTCACTGAGGTATGCTCATGATGTGAAATGCGCCGCTGTGCTGCGCACGTAGCGAACGATAACTGGGACACGGCGTTGGCGAATGGCCCACTTCGTACCGTGATTTCTCAGCCGACAGTCATTGTAGAACGTGTTGTCGTGTGCCACAGGACACGTGTATAGCTAAGAATGCCAGGCCGCCGTCAACGGAGGCATTTCCAGCAGACAGACGACTTTACGAGGGGTATGGTGATCGGGCTGAGAAGGGCAGTTTGGTCGCTTCGTCAAATCGCAGCCGATACCCATAGGGATGTGTCCACGGTGCAGCGCCTGTGGCGAAGATGGTTGGCTCAGGGACATGTGGCACGTGCGAGGGGTCCAGGCGCAGCCCGAGTGACGTCAGCACGCGAGGATCGGCGCATCCGCCGCCAAGAGGTGGCAGCTCCGCACGCCACGTCAACCGCCATTCTTCAGCATGTGCAAGACACCCTGGCTGTTCCAATATCGACCAGAACAATTTCCCGTCGATTGGTTGAAGGAGGCCTGCACTCCCGGCGTCCGCTCAGAAGACTACCATTGACTCCACAGCATAGACGTGCACGCCTGGCATGGTGCCGGTCTAGAGCGACTTGGATGAGGGAATTGCGGAACGTCGTGTTCTCCGATGAGTCACGCTTCTGTTCTGTCAGTGATGGTCACCGCAGACGCGTGTGGCGTCGGCGTGGAGAAAGGTCAAATCCGGCCGTAAATGTGGAGCGCCCTACCGCTAGACAACGCGGCATCATGGTTTGGGGCGCTATTGCGTATGATTCCACGTCACCTCTAGTGCGTATTCAAGGCACGTTAAATGCCCACCGCTACGTGCAGCATGTGCTGCGGCCGGTGGCACTCCCGTACCTTCAGGGGCTGCCCAATGCTCTGTTTCAGCAGGATAATGCCCGCCCACACACTGCTCGCATCTCCCAACAGGCTCTACGAGGTGTACAGATGCTTCCGTGGCCAGCGTACTCTCCGGATCTCTCACCAATCGAACACGTGTGGGATCTCATTGGACGCCGTTTGCAAACTCTGCCCCAGCCTCTTACGGACGAACAACTGTGGCAAATGGTTGACAGAGGATGGAGAACCATCCCTCAGGACACCATCCGCACTGTTATTGACTCTGTACCTCGACGTGTTTCTGCGTGCATCGCCGCTCGTGGTTGTCCTAATCCTACTGAGTCGATGCCGTGCGCATCGTGTAACCTGCATATCGGTTTGAAATAAACATCAATTATTCGTCCGTGCCGTCTCTGTTTTTCCCCAACTTTCATCCCTTTCGAACCACTCCTCCTTGGTGTTGCATTTGCTCTGTCAGTCAGTGTATACTCTATAGGTATAAAAAGTTTATGTTGATATCTGTATTGGTGTGCCTTTGATATAATTTTAAATGAAAGCCGTGCATAGTGGGATAAATATGGCTGACAGTTTTCACACATCTATCATATGAGAGCTAGAAAGCGAAAGGGTAAAGGCATCGTATTGAAGGATTGGCATTGGCCAGCAAAAGGAGTCTTTACGGATTATTATTTTACAGTTTTTGATAATTTTTCCCTTGCGCACATTCGCGTGGCGATTCTGTACACGCTGGTCTGTCATTGACAAGAAGCATAGAGAAAGAACAGGTTTGTTGATTCAGACTAGTGGAATAATATTTCTTTCGTGGATAAATTCGGTAACTAGTTAAAACTGAAGTACCGAATTTGACGGTCATTACGTAACCGGCAGCATAGTAGCAGCTCGCCCCGTAAGGACTTTGACAGCAAGCGAGGCTATTACTTGGCTCAGATCAATGTTATGTCATTTGAATTTGTGGATAAATTTAGTTGAAACTGAAGAATTGGACGGTTAAAACGGCTGGCATGGACGGACCGGATTAAGAGGAGTAAGTACCGATTTATATGAGACAGAACCTAGTGTTTACACTGCACTATGTCTTCTGGTATTGGCTATAGCAATTTTGTTACTTTCATTGATCTGTCTCTGTCTTATCCTTGGCTTTGACAATATGAAAGTGACTGAGGTATGAGCGATGCTTGTAATGCCATTCCTTCTGCAGCCAGTCCCTGCTATGAATGGTGTGAAAATGTTGCTCATAGAGTCGGTCGGTGCATGCATTTCAGTAGTCTTGGCAGACTGATATGTAATAGCATCTTCTGGCTCGCTGAGGAAAGCAACGGGAAATTACCTCACTCCTCATTTCCATTGTACGCCTCTTCAGTGATGCCTAGGACATCTATGACACCTGATGGCAGAGCTGTTGAGGATCCAACCAGCCTTAGGGCTGAAGGCTGAACATACATACATGAGAGGTCTCAGTAATATAGCAGACGTAAGGAAAGGAAAAATTTTCAAGAAGAGAGGGGAAAATATTTTGAGTTCAACATAGTGACTAACTTAATAGATTTATTTATTTATTTAGTTAGTTATTTATTTACGAATCGAAAACTATTTTATTTCAAGTGTTTTATTAAATGACAGAGTAAATGTAAATTAAGACACAAAGAAATATTTTATTTCTATTTTAGATGTAAATAAAGTCGTAAGTTCCAAGTGTAGAGCAGTTTTAATATTTCAGCATATAGTGAATAATTTAATAGATCTTTTCATTTATCATTTGAAAATTACTCTTTTAATTTCTGTAATAAAGGACATAGTAAGTAAGTAAAAAGTTGAAACACAAATAAATATTTTAACAATTTCAAGATTTATATGTAATTGTTCTGTTGATAAGTTTATTTGTACCAATGGACCAAGTCCAAAGATTATTGATGTTTTGGCATCATTAAAGAAGAGAGTAGTTAGCTCTCGAAACATGTACGGTAATTATGTATAACAAAATATGTAAAGTATTGACAGGGCGGGAAAGTGTTGTATAGAAATTTGAATATAATTCAATATGGACAGGATTAACCGACATGGTGAAAATAATCAATTCATATTGGTCCTAGTATATCTAAGGAGTCTTGTAGAATTTCAGTATATATCCCGTTGGATCCTGCAGTCTTCCCATTTTTCATGGTAAATGCGGTCTCTTTTACTTCCGTAAGGATTATTGCAGATATGGTTGTATTTTTCTGTTCTCTCATATCGAGAGCCCCGGAAATGTTTTCTTATTGAGAATTGTTGTGAAGTGGTTTTCCCAAGATTCCATGGTTGATTGATTTTGTAATTTTTTCTTCAAGGCTAGGTAGTGGTCTTTCAGGGATTCTTTAGTTTGCGTCTTTGGGTGGTCTTCAACGTATGTAGATTTCTTGAGAGCTAACAGATGCTTGTATAGTTTTATTTAATGGGCGTATATTTGCAGGTTTGATTTGTTCGTTTGTTGTCTGGTTTGGCGCAGTAGTTGAAGTGTTTTCATTCATTCTTCGTAACACTCGTGATCAAACTAAATTTTGGACGTCCGTTTTGTTTTGCGTATCATGGCGTTTGTAAAGTAGTGGTTGATAATTTCTAGAACAGAACCTGTTTGGCCTGTTTCAATGAGCTGTGGTGATATTTCTACCTTCGTTTGGTTTGCCTGTAACTTATCAAAGTCTAGTTTTCTTGATGCTGTTTGTGTTGGCATTTCTTTCTTATTCTGAAAGTCGCATAGATTTGTAAATGTTTCTTGAGTACTGAGATGTTCTGTCGTTTTGCTACTTGGTGATCTATATTGGTGATACTTTTGCCTTGGTAGAAGATGAGATCGATAGTGCTTGTCCCATTCGGTGCAATGTATGTAACTTCCTCTTTTTTATTGACCAGATTGTATCCTTCAGCTGCTAAGATTTCCAAGCAGAGATCCGTTTTGTGTTCGGATTTTCGAGCCTGCAGTTCAGGTCACCTGTCTTTATAATGTTTTGTTCCCTTGTTACATATGTTATTGTCACTTGTTCCACCGCGTCATCCACTGTTTCTGCTGGGCTGGTATAAATTCCTACAAATGATATGTTTTTGTTTTCACAACAGTTGTATTTTCTTCAACGTTGACTTCTTGATTTCTCCTATTGTATAATTAGAGAAGGAGGATACGCCTCCTTCTGGTTTTCCTCGGCACTTTTGGGTTGCTAGTGCATGTTTGCTGTAGTCGGGAGGTATGTCTAAATTTTCTTTGATCATTGTTTCTGTGGTAATTATTTCATCGAGTCCGTTCCATAAGTCATCAGGCGCTGTTTGGATTAGTTTTAGCAAGCCTTCTACGTTCCATAGCATAATATATATTACATGTAGACTCGTGTTCTTAGCCTTTGCTGGTTCATCTTCTGCACTGATCGACCGATCAAAGTTTGACCCCAACTCGCCTTTCTTGGCGATATTTGAACTTTCTGACTATTACTCCTTTTGGCCAGAAAACTTTTGATTTTACTTTGTCGAGTTCCCCCAAAGAAAGGCCAAGTTTAATCGACTTATGTATCCCTTTTGTTTCCAGCATTTCACATTGAATGTCGCTGGTTATCCCATTTGTCCTGAGAAAGTTTGCGATAGTTTCTTCTTTCGCGCTGTGGTGAATGCTTAATACATATAGCCGTGCTTGTCTTGATTTTCAATTCAAGTCCTCGTCGGTTCTGATCCCTCTGATGACTGATCGATCTCTTCGTAGCCTAGTTCCTTTTCTGTGGTGTTTGTCTTCAGGTGTTTCAGTTCTTTCAGATTCCTTAAAATTTATTGGGTTCTGAATGACTGTTAGATGTGTGCTCGTTACGTCTTCGCTTGTTGTTGGAGTTTGAGGGACTGCTCTGACATAGATTAGTTGTTTCCTGTTGCTTTCGAAATAGTCCACTTGTTGGAGTTGTGCTTGTAGGACGAGTGTCATTTTCGTCATGAGCATGTTACCTATCTCGTCGATCTGTTGGTTGAACTCCGGCTTGAGAGTATCTTTGTTGCCGTAGGATCCCAACCACACGATGAAAATTATGACGGCAAGACCAGCCGCTGCTGATGTCCAGTCAAGGTCCTCCGGACCCCTCAAGTACCCTGAGATATATCTCTCCCGCACTATGAGAGGTGTAGTCGTGGTGAAGGACGCCGCAGATGCGAAGTTTGTTTAGTCCCCAGATAAGCTTGCGGTTGGTGCGCCGCACTTCAGCCTGTGCCGGGTGATAGCCTCCGGCGCGCCGTACGCAGAAGGACATCACGGGAGTGGAGTGGGCCCTTACCCCACCAGTACTGACAACTTCGTAATCACAAAATTTACGGTAGTGACATCTTCTGAGAAAACTCCTAACTATCTACTTCAAAACAAAGGAGACTAAACAAATTTTGATGCTCTAATTGTTTTTCAAAATTCTTCTACAAACTTTGGAAATTCTTAATGTCTCCTCCATATTTTTCCACAATCTATTTGCAAAGAAGCAGAAATTTTCTTCTATTGATGATTAGATTTTGTTAAAAAAAAACTTCTTCTGTGTCACCCCAGGGAAGGACATTCGGGGGGAGGTCTGCACCGGCTGGTACACCTCTACGCCGCACATTTGAATTTCCGCCTTAAAGTACTCCTCTACAGAAGAAACATGAAACTCTCAGTACTTTACGGCAGATTGGAAACACAACTACGTGCATTAGAATCATTGGAGGTAGAATCTGATAATTACGCTGCCATTCTCTTCGCGTTAGTGGAGTCATGTTTGCCACTAGAAACGTTGAAGCAGTGGGAGCGTACCAATGGAGATTGTGATAGGACCTTAGAGGAACAGATGGATAATTTAATTACTTTTGTCAAGAGAGAAGTACAGACGGAAGAGCGTGTGGCCCTTGCTAATACTCGTTTCGGTACTTCTAACTCACAACCGGTGGATAGAGGAAATTATCCTTGTGATACTCACCTATGTGCTGCCGCAGCTGACTTAGCCAATCTCAGTCTTTCGAATCAGTGCCTATTTTTTGAAGGCAAACACAGTACCACTGACTGCCAGAAGGCCATGACCATGTCCGTTGATGAGAAAATGAAGCTTCTGGCTCAGGTTGGTTGTTGTTTCGCCTGTCCAAGAAGGGCCATCTTGCAAATCGATGATGTTTTGTGTCTCAAATGAAGTGTTCTTGGAGTCCTTCGCTGCTATTCTGTATAATGGTGGTATGCAGCGAAGGGCTCGTGTTTTAATAGACAATGTATCACACCACTATATTATAAGTAGCTTGGCGAGAGAAATGAAGTATAATGTCATTGGTGAAGAAAGTCTGATTAATTCTCTGTTTGGAGGCCGTATCCTCGGATTGGTTAGGCACCGATGTTATAAAGCTCATCTACGAGGGTTAGATAGATACTTTGCCTGTAGGTTTTCAGTACTATACCAAGCCAACATCGCTTCGTTTATCCCGTTGGCCAGCCCAGCACGGAAATGGACAGAGCTTCAACAATTAGGTTTCAAGCTCATTGAAGACATGTCTGGGCTCATAGATCTACTGATAGGTGCGGATATAGCGGGCAAGATTTGGCCAGGCAACAGAGTAATTCATTCTCATGGTGTTGTGGCTGTTGAAACCTTATTTGGCTGGACTCTAATGGGCAGTGAGAAGAAGACACCCATTGCCAGCTGCTGTACCAATCTTGCCACAACCTACACTATGACAACTATAGTTGACGGGGACGTTGCTGATCTGTGGAAACTTGATGCCATTGGTATCTGTGACCAAGCTGAGAAGTAGGATCGAAAAGCTAAGGGATTAACTGTTTTGGAATATTTTAAGAGTAGTGTTGAATATGAGGACGGTCGATACCAGGTTCGACTTCCGTGGTCCCTTGTTTCAGAATTGCGCTCTAATCTTGAAGTGGCAGAGGGTCGGCTGGTGAGAACAACAAGAAAGATGCGCCGTTCCAGCAATTTATTTGAAGATTGCGATTCATTATTTCGTGAATGGTTGAAGGGTAACATCATTGAAGAGGCGAAGGAGAATGGTAAGGGACACTACTTGCTCCATCGTCCAGTGGTAAAAGAGACTGGCAATACCACAAAGGTGCACCCGTCCTTGACGCCTCTACAAAAATTTCTGGTTTTCCTTCTCTTAATGAATGCTTGGAACAAGGACCAAATCTCATTGAACTGTTACCCGACATTTTGATGCAATTTCGAGAGAAAACTTTGGGTGACTCAGCGGACATTGAGAAAGCCTTTCTACAGATTGCGATTCATCCTGATGATAGAGTCTATCTCAAGTTCCTGTGGTGGGACCGTGACGACAGGTTACTGACACTGAGACACTCCCGCGGGTTTTTTGTAGTGACCTGTAGCCCTTTCCTCTTAGCCGCAGTTCTCGATCACCATATCAGTAAATGTGTTCAGAGTTATCCTGTAGAAGATAGTGCAATGTTGAACAAGTTGAAGACCGGATTCTATGTCGATAATTTAGCTATTAGTGTAGACAGTCCTTCAGAGGCAGAGTATATGCGGACTCTTGCTACACGTGTTATGGCTAAAGTAGAATTTAATCTCAGAGCGTGGGAGTTCTCAGGTAACTCTTCTGAAGATTCGGCTCCTATGCTAGGTCTGAAATGGGATCGTAAGACTGACAAGCTCAGTCTAAACATCAGTTGGTGGGAGAAAGTTACTCAGATGGGCTGTCTTACAAAGAGGAGCGAAAGGGCCGATGACCGTTGATGTGAGGCCCATTAAAACAACAAGCATCACCATCATCATCAAAGAGGAACGTTATCTCCACGACACAGAGAAAATTCGACACAATTGGCTTTAGTGGAGCTGCAACTTTGAGTTTGAAGCTGCTGTTACAGAACCTATGGGAGTATAAATTGGACTGGGACGACCCTATAGATGATGAAAACGAAAAAATTTTAAAAGCTTGGTTTCAAGAAGTTCCTCTGTTCAAAGAAATAACCAACCCTCGAAATATTGGGACGTCTCATAATCGTTCACTGCACATTTTCGTTGACGCAAGTTACAAGGCGTACGCTGCGTGCTTACTTTTGCGCAGTGAAACTGAAGAGGGTGATGTCAAGGTCAATTTCGTGCTGTCTAAGTCGAGGGTTGCGCCATTTTTGAAACTTACGATGCCACGATTAGAGTTGATGGCAGCTACCATCGGGGCGAGATTGCTGAATTCTGTTTGAGATGCCATTGGCTGGACAACCAAACCCATTCATGCATGGAGTGATTCGAGCATGGTGCTTGCCTGGATACGAAGGGAAGAAGAGTGGGCAGTCTTTTTCAGGAATTGTGTCAAGGAGATATGAAAATTAACTCAGGGTGTTGAGTGGAAGCACATTCCTGGACCTCTGAATCCCGCTGACCTACATTCTAGAGGATGTACAATTGAGCATCTCGTCGCTTCACATGGGTGGGATGGGCCCCCATGTTTGAGACAACATCACGATTCTTGGCCTCTGTCTTCGTGTACATACGTTGAGGAGGAAGTGGTCAGTGAAAGGCTTAAGAAAACTAGTGTACTCCTTGTTGCGCACAAGGACCACGGCTTGTTGTATCGCTACTTCAACAAATATGAACAAATTGTTCGCATGGTGACCTGGATTTTTCAGTTCAAGCATAATGCCCTTCGTAGGAATGAGAAGAGGCATGGAAAATTGTCACCAGAAGAAATTCTATTCGCTGAGAGTACTGTTTGAAGACTTGTACAAGAAGAAACTTTGTATTCAATAGATGACCACAGGATCTGCAACCTTTCTCCCTTCAAAGGTGAAGCAGGTCTGATACGTGTATAGACGCGGTTGACGTACAGGGATAATGCCTGCTCAATTGTCACTCCTGTTCTGATTCCTCATGACCACCCGGTTGTGAAGCGTTTTATTCTCCATCACCACATAAAGAAAAAGCATATTGGTGCTCTTATGCTGTGGTCAATTTTAAAAGAAAATGTGTGGATACTGAAAGGATGTCAGGCAACACGTCAAGTAGTGAGAAAATACGTTGTCTGTCGTCGCCAAACTTGTAAGAATTTCGACGCTGATTCTCCGCCGCTCCCTGCATCCCGAGTAAATGATGTCGCAGTGTTTGAGGTGTGTGGAATAGATTACGCTGGTCCTCCCATTCTGAAAGGCGGCCAAAAAGCATGGGTAGCACTTTTCACGTGTGGAGTCTACAGGGCGATACATTTAGGGATTGTCACGTCTCAAAGTACCGATTATTTTTTATTATCTCTTGTGCGATTTGTTGCACGTAGAGGAAGACCGAGTGTGATTTACTCTGACATTGCAATTTCTTTTCGAGGTGCTGAGAATACCTTTGCAGCTCTTGATTGGGATAGAATAAAGTTGTACTGTTCAGTTTAAAGGATTCAAGGGAAATTCAACCCACCGACTGCCTCATGGCGGGGAGGATTCTATGATAAGATGGTTCAAAATATTAAGAGGGCTCTTCGACGAATCTTGGGGAGAGCATTATTGAACCTGGATGAGTTGTTTACCGTTCTCTGTGAATGTGAAAGCATTGTCAATTGAACACCAATCACTGTTTCATCGAAAACCAATCAAGATCCTGTTGCCTTGACACCGGAGATGTTCCTCAAAGATATTCGCAATAGTGGAACCAGAGATATCGACGAAATTGAAAAGAACCATTTGGAGCGTCGTTTACGTTATCGACACAAACTCAGGGAGCAGCTGAGGGCTCGATTCCGTTCAGGATACTTAAGCTCACTGAAGTGGATTCTTCGCAAGAAGACTCGTCTGCCCCCAGTAACAGGAATCGTGTTAATAGGGATGTAGGCAGAGAAAGTTCGCACCAGATAGCGCTCGTGTACTACTGGGTAAGCGCAAGGCGATCGTCTCATGTTTCTCCCTGCCAGCTGCGAGTAATGTACAGAATGTGACCGAGTTTTCTGAGCTAAAACCGATTGTATCTTCTCTAATTTTACTCCAAGACTAAATTAATTAAATGTATAGGTATATCCCCTAGTATATTACGGACGATTTTCAGCGTTTAAGCCTTAAACAGCTACAATATGAGCTACGGGCCAGAAACGCTAAAACTAGCGGGAGGAAGGAAGAATTAGTACAGCGGTAATTAGAAAATTCTAACACGCTTTATTATCCAAATAATGAATAGGAGTCAGCATGCCTTTGAGTACTGCGCATTATAAATATATGTACATCCACAAGATTTAAATCATAAATAGGTATTTAAACACGCACTTGCTCGCCTTGCTTATAAACTTCGATTCATGTATTTCTTTTAAGGTTAATGGCTTACATGAAACTGCAGATACAGCCTTCGTCCACCACCAAAAGCATGTGAATATTCTTGAGTTTCCCAGTGCCGGTTCCTTTGAATATTTGACCATCAGCCATAAGGTGAAGATCACTACCACAAATTTCCATTTGATGGATTATTTCGTACTTAGAAAATCGGAAATAGATGGAGCACCTGTTTCCAACTACAAATCATTGTGTTATGCTGGATACAGACTTTTCAGTGAAAAGTTTGTTTTGTTTATAAAAGGTTAATTTCAGTGGGTGAAATTCTAAAATGCAGTGCTGTGAAATCCGAGTACACAAAACATAAGACCTGTAATGTGAAGCTTATTTTAGGAGTACCTGGTGACATTATAGGAAGGTACGTGAACGTTTTGCTGGAGCAGGCCCCAAGGCATGTTATAAGCACTTTGCTGCTGTAAGCTACGCATTAGAGCACTTCCCCAAAACTGGTATTATTCAGTGTTCAAAAACATGCAGCCAAAATGTATAAACTTTTCAGTATCCCCCTACCAAACGGTCGAGGCCAGTTAGCCCTATAAAAGTGGAATGTTTGCCCTTGGAACAAGTTTTGCTATTATAATCTCAGTTGCACCAGTTATAACTCTAGTCAAGGGGTATTTCTGTCCGAAAGCAAGGGGGCTGTTTTCAAGGGCATTTTCTCTATCAGGCCAAATGTTCAATTCTTTAAATTGGCAGTACATAAAATTGATCCAAACATTAAATAATGGATTCCGAAGTTAAGGCCTAGTTCTTTGTCAGATTTGTTGGTCCTTAGCTTCATAACTGTCAAGAAGAAACACAGTATGAGTTCAAGAGGGAATATCTGTAAATTGTATCTGTCTTCTTCCAGAACAGCAAACACCAAATTACAATGTCGGACGTCTACAAATCCTGTATAAAGCAATATGGCATCAGGATTACGCATTGTTTGCTCAATAACCAAATTACCTGTCGTATCTTTTGAGTGCTGATGTCTTTGAAAATGAGAGCAACAAAAATGTAACATTCACTTCTTTTCACGACTTCTTCCCGTACTTCAACGGAGATGATTTCTGCATATTCCGATATTGTACGCTTATCGTGGTATTCCGTCAATTTTCTGGTGTATGGCCTCTTCCTTGTTTTTGTTCTGTTCGTGGTCCACGGAAAAAGCGATGGAACAGCGCCCGGTTTTAATCTTGACCTCTCACCTTTAAATCCAAACTCATAAATTCGGCGGTTGTTATCAAAATGCCTAATCAGTTTGTAGGTAGAAAATAGGAATTATTTCCCTTCTTAAATCGCACTTACCCAATCAAGTTTTCGTAAAGTCACCGGGTTGAAAATGATGGGAACACACTTTAATATTTTCGGTCAGATTCTTCTCACCGAAATGTTTCCTTCTAATAGCATGTAACCATTCCTTCCTCATTTCTTTATTTTGTGGAAACTGGTGAAACGAAAATGAGCTTCCCTGATTTTTTCAAAGAGGAACACTGCAATAGCTCGGCATAGTCACGAAAATAACAATTTAAGCAACTTAAATTCGTGGATATTTAGCGGCATGAGTACACAGAAGACAAATGAAGAGCGCATTGCGCTTACCCAGTACAACAGCAGTGCGCTCTATCGGTGCTAGTTCTATACATCCCTATTGGTTCAGATGATACCAAAATAATCTATTGGCCATTTGGACGAGTAGAAAATATGATTCAGGGACATGATGGTAATATGCGAGTCATTCGGTTGAGAACTGAAAAGGGAACAATGACTCGCCCGCTACAACGTGTGTTTCCTTTGGATATCGAAGGCCAGTCTAACAAGGATGGTGAAGAGGTCTTGGACCCTGTTGCGGCTTTTATTTCGGATTCTTGTGATCATACTAAGTCATCCAATGTCGTTCAGATACCGCCAGGTTTTAGTATTGAACATCAAGTTACTCGATCTGGAAGACTGGTGAAAGCGCCGCATCGTTTAGACTTGTAGAGAAGGAAGATACCTTGTCACTATGTTTAGTAATTTTCATTTCAGAAAATTAGGTGGGAGGATGTGGCCGCACCAGCGTGTATCACAGAACTTTAATTGTACTCCTTGGGTCTCTTTGGTAGGAGCGAGAGTTTTTTTGTTTCTGTGTGTAATCTTCTTTGTATTAGACATGTATGTTAAATAAAAAGAATAAAAGGGATATCTGATAACTGCTTAATGGTAGGATATACGACATATGGTAATACAATAGGTAATAAAAGGTAAAAAAACAAGCCAAGTAACTACCGGAATTTAAACTAAATCATAGTAAAACTAGAAACCGTGTACAAATATCTTTCAATAGTGGCCAAGCAACAAACAGATTTCTGAAGTGTACAGTATTAGACGATGTGAAGCACAAAGCATTCTTCCCATTTTCTAACATTTATATTTTAGGACTCCTAAGAAGTGTTTATTCTCAGATATCAAATGTAGAAATAACTAACTTTTTACAATTTCCACGTATAATAACCAATGTTTAAATATTGGATCTGCGTAAGACTGTAGAAGATAAATTTAAATATGTTCCAACAGGTGTGGATATGAAAACATTTGAGTTTCAACAATTACCGAAATATTTCCCTTCTTCAATTTTAATTTGTAAGTACACAGCTACATATTTGCCCCAATAATTGCAACAACCCCTAACAATGATAGTAAATGGGGCTAGGCTAGGGGAGCGTCATAGGGAAGTGCGCACGCAAGAAAAGTTAAAAATAGAGCAAACTGACAGAACAATCAGGCGGTAATATATCAAGCAAACAAGGAAGAGTACTGGAACCCACACATAATAAAAAAAATCAAGAGGTAAGGATCCCAAGGAATTATCAAGGCACTCACCAGAAACAACACCAACATTTTCAAACTTTTTAAAATAAACACATAATAAAATTAAATGAAATTTACATAGCATGAAAATTTAAAGGAAGCTTTTAAAATCTTGGTTCACAACGAAGTGAAACAAAAATATTAGTAGTATACTTAAAATCTTGTAAATAAATAAATTAAATCTTTAAGGTAAATGCATTATTTCTTAAAATTTACTATTTCGTCAACTAACAAAATTTTGGTGCACCAGACCCCTAACATCACACATATTTGAAATATATCTACATTAAATGAAATGTAAAATTTAACAAAGGATAAATGGGTTGGATGGCAAATAGAGGGTTTTTGACAGCACCCAGTGGAGGATCACTCTCGCAATATCCACATTAACGTTGGTCCACAAACCCATCCTATTAAATACCAAGCATTACACAAATACAGACCATGATGTCTACGCAAGCCCGAATAGAATAGAGAATATTAAGCAAATAATATATTATTTACATTTTTTAAGCCATAATTGGCATGGAAATTAACAAATACACAACCCGATATAAATAATAGAATGAGGCAGTACACGCAACCACAAGAAAGTAAACACACGATCACGCCTCAAGACCACAAACAATCCATTATTATATTCACAACGGCACACACAAGTTAACACTATCGCAGACGAGACAATAATAATTAATTATCAATTACGTAAGCACGAAGAGATAACCAACAATAATAAGCAGAACAGATAAGAACAGAACCCCATATCGCTCGCACTAGAGCTGTCCCAAAACCCTCGATTAATATCATAGACGTTACAAGTACATTGTTGAAATGTTTAGTTAATATTAACGCGGGTTTAAACGAATTATAAGGACAATAATTTCATAAAATTCCCGCAGTAGAGATGAAAACAAAGCATTCCAATCCAAATTAAATATTCCCCAAGAGATATTAAAATTTACAAACTTACGATAATAATAATAATAATAATAATAATAATAATAATAATAATAATAATAATAATAATAATAATAAAATTAAAAAGTTAGAGACAAGTGTAAGCATATTATTAGGTCAAACATGGGCACGCGCAGGCCGAGGCACACGAAAGGACGCACGAATCACATATAAGAGAATTACAACCAAAAATAAACACGAATATGTGCCCACAATACAGCAACGATAGAGATGATATACAATATTTAAAATTTCAAAAGGTAACCGCACACGCATCCTAGACTTATCACAGAAAATCGCCCGCAAATACACAGAAAAATAGAATCAGACTAAGGGAATAATAAATTTAAAACAAGGCAATGGTGAAATTCAAAGTTATCTAAGCATGAGAATAGGCTTCCGTTACATTCGACACACACTTGAAGCAAGAACTCCGTACCACCAAACTGAGATACCATTCACATCCAAATTAAAACTCGAAATAGAATATAAATAATACACGCAAATAAAATAAAATGAACAGAAATAATTCATAAAACATATTTACAAGGAGGCCTTATGCCTAGATAACTTACCTCGTATTTGACCTAACACCACTACACTCACAAGTAAAAAAATAAAATGAAATATCTTCATTACACTAATATAATGAAAAGGTTAAACAAAACACGACTCCCTTGCTGGGATATATGTATATCCCCTGTCAGCCTACACCAGAAGGTAGGTCCATTATTTTAGGAGCCGCTAAGCACTCGATTTTCTGCAGAACCGTTCGTTTCCAAGCAGATCCAAGCGTCGACAGCTGCACTTCACTATCTGCCACGAGAAGCGACACAGTCTAGTATAGGTCCTCGCTCTGGCGAGTACAGTCAGAACCCAAATTGTAGTTCCCATAAACGCACACAGATGGCGCAGTAGTTCGTTTAGCAGAGTCCACAGTACGAATATATACACCAGAGATGATAACTTACAGTATAATTAGGTGCCGTAACGTACAATAGGCACACATCTAATGAGTAGTAGACATGTAGACAAAATGCTCCCTGCGCCCATGCACTGAGGATTATCTGTGTAATACAGATACGTCGTTTAATCATACAATTCGTGTACTAGCGATAGATCCCAATTTAGTATGGTACTGCAACAGGCACGATGTCATCCCTCGATACACACGTACCAGGCCAAATATGCCGAGTTCAATTGCAGAAGACATAAATCACCGATGATGACTTGTGCCGATAAGGCACGCAATTTAAATATATATCGCGTAAACAGTTCATAGTCCAAATTCCATTTTAGTGTATTTTGCATAATTACGCCTCACAATTTGTAAAAATAAAAGCAAACTGTCGGGACAGAACAAATAGAAATATGGCGAATTTTGCTGGTTGATAAATTCCTATACTACGCTGCGCTAGTGTACCTTCTTGAGAATTAGCACACTATGAACATGCGTTTCTAAATGCATTCACAGTGACGTATAGTTTATTTAGGTTTGTTTTTAGTTGTCGTTTCGATATATGCTAGCAAGTTTAAGAGAAGAACGATCGACGTTTTTCCGCGCAATATAAAATATGTTAAATATCTCAAAACAGAGCATTTGATGATCACACGCCAGTATTACTTTGAGGATATGTCAATATTTATGAAGAACGAAAGCAAAGATGTAGGATTACCAAGAAAATTAAAAAAATATTCAGCGTTCAGAAAATCAACGTAAGAAAAGTAATACACATCTACAAATTAATAATATGCAGGATACTAGGAACTGACAACAAATGACAATGAAGATAACAACAACGCAAAATAGCGCAGTTATGACGATATAGAGGCTGTCAGTTATTAGAAAAATTACACGTGAATAATACCCATCAAACACGACACTATTCCCTACTAACCAACATCAAACGGATCCATAATGAAGATATCCATACAATCAATAATACGTATAACTATGTCTTAATATGCAATGTAAAAACAAAAACTTACTACAATTAACTAACCTGAAATGAAACTATAAATTGATGATAATTATGTCCATCTTTTCAATACAAATACAATGTGACGTCATTAATACATCACGAATTTATGTTCTTCAAAACCTAACAATTTTACCTGTACCCCCTTGTTATAAATAAAATAGCGAACAAGAAGTGGATAACTTTGGTGGATTTATGATTTGAAGAGTTTGTGTAGACCGTGACATTGTTCACATATTCCAAGTACTTTTTCACTTCAGATATCACAAATGGACTAATCACATTGGTGAAAATAACTTCAACCTTGGTCTTAGCACACGAATATTTTAGTTCGTAACACTTCTGAAGCAATTTACACGTGCAGCCTGCTGATCGAAACGTTTGGTTATGTTTAGCAGTATGGAAAGCAAAGCTGCCTTCAGAAGCTGCCAATTTCTGTTCAACTTACCCCAGTTTAGCTCCTCGAAGGAAAGTAGTGAGAAATGAACTGGATGCAGCACCACTGTCAGCGAGTTTGTACTTCTTAGTATCCAAATGTCGTACAATCTCGATTTTTCCGCCGTTTTCTATTGAAACAAAGCTGAACATTTGGTGCAGCGAACGTCGCTTTTCACTGGTACTATGAACGGGTAGAGAAACTGCAATTCGGCATTTTGTACACACTTACCTTTACCTTTTGGCATTATTAGCACGGCTAGCTTAAACCACACTACCTGATCATCTGGATAATCACCAGTACCGTCGCCTACGGTATACTCAAAGCCGTGAAAGATATGTTGTTACAACGCAGTATATACATATCTTTCTTCTAGGTCCGTCTTGGATCGAGATATTTCTAGAACCTAAAAGACATTGAATGTAATGCCCCAAGAAATTCCGGTTCACTAGTCCACTCCTGTTAAGTCGATCTATATTTTAAGAAAACTAGCAAAGACGGAACATTATGTTTATGAATATTGCACAACAACATTATATAATGAAATAAGAATTTCATTCTATTCAAACCCCAAAACGGAGTGAACCTGTAATCAATTTTAATAAGGAACGGTTTTGCCCATTAAAAAGCTTTACTCAAGGAATGGACAAATAATATTTTAAAGTCTAAAATAATATCAGCCGAACTTATCATTTTACTCGATTTGCTGTTAAATAACCAAACTGCATTAACGCAAGATATTCAGTTACCAAAGACTTATACTGTAAAGTATCTCCACACGTAGTACAAATAGGTTACGGTTTCCAATTTGTTAACAGGTGAACTCACTTTAATACATGTCATTTTTAGGTATTTTTGACCAAAATGCACAATTACCTTTAAACGCCTAGTAGTTATAACATTTTTAAAGATTGAACATTTTTTATCTGGATGCTAAATCAGCATTTTGTAATATTTAAATAACCTGACAAAGCTTTAACTTTAGTCAAAAATTGTATAGAAGTAATAAGTCATAATATGTTGCATATAATATGCTACCAATTTTAATCTAAAGTTTTAAGGACTACACCAAATTTTTTTAATAGTTATGTAAGAATATGGTCAATTTTTGTGTAATATTTATGTTGTATGTCATGTTAATATTGTACTTAAGCCTTGATACAAAGTTTCCTATGGCTGATAATGGCATACAAATAATGCCGAAACCGGTCCCAATTTTTTGAAAGGTAATACATTCGTGATGTATTAATGACGTCACATTGTATTTGTATTGAAAAGGTGGACATAATTATCATCAATTTTAGTGTAAATCTAGATTCAATACGGACCAAAATGAAGTTCTTAACTTTAAATAACCTGAAATGGCTCAATAATCCCACTAAAATTATTATAAAATGTATAACGGTGAACGTAACCAGACACTAAACATTACACTATTTACTGCGTATCACTGGGGTGACCAGATGTCCTGCTTTTCGCAGGATACTCCTTTTTAACACCTTAGCCTGCGGCCCGTGAAGAGGCTCGAAAATTGTACACATATCCTGCGTTTTATAAAATATCCTGCGAAAAAACTGCGAAATTTTTTGCACTATAAATGGTTTTATTTGTTTTGCAGAATATGTTATATGTACTTATTAATTTTAAACGAATAAAAGGGAACGAGAAATAACGAGTATTTAATATAAGATGGCTACATCTTCAAATATAAACACTCCCGTTTCCGATTGTCTTTGCGGTCGTTGCTTTCACGACGGGAAGATCAGTTTGGAGCAGTGTAGTTGCGTATTGGCGTTGTAACAACATATCTTTCACGGCTTTGAGGAGGTATACCAAATGAATGGAGAGTTGATATAGTAGCCCCTGTGTATAAAGGAAATGGTGATCGACATAAAGCTGAAAATTACAGTCCAGTCAGCTTGACGTGCATTGCATGTAAGCTTTGGGGAAACATTCTTTCTTATTTTATTAGACATGTTTGCGAAATTAACAACTGGTATGACAGAAGGAAGTTTGGGTTTAGGAAATGTTATTGCACTTAAGCTCAACTTGTAGAATTTCAGCAAGATATAGCAGATATCCTTGATTCAGAAGGTCAAATGGACTGTATTGCCATTGACTTATCAAAGGCATTTGATAGGGTAGATCATGGAAGACTACTGGCAAAAATGAGTGCGATTGGACTAGAAAAAAGTGACTGAATTGGTGGATATATTTCTAGAAAATAGAATTCAGAGAATTAGAGTAGGCAAAGCTTCATCTGACCCTGTGATAATTAAGAGAGGAATTCCTTAAGGCAGTATTATTGGACCTTTATGTTTTCTTATATTTATCAATGATATGTGTAAAGAAGTGGAATCAGAGATAAGGCTGTTTGCAGATGATGTTATTCTGTACAGAGTAATAAATAAGTTACAACGTTTGTGCGCGGCTGCAGGGTGACCTCGATAGTGTTGTGAGATGGACGGTGGGCGGATTGAGATCGGGCGAGTATGGGGGATTTTCAAGTTGCACCACCACCCTTTTGCCATGAAGTGTTTGACGATATTGGCTGTGTGTGGGCGAGTGTTGTCGTGGACAAATACCATGAACCTTGTTGTGCGTACTGGGGTAGAACCCTGCGTAGACGTTTCATGAAACGGGTCAAAATTTCAATGTACCGTGCAGCATTCAACGTCGTTCCCTCAAGTAGAAATTCCTTGTGAATAATGCCTTGACTATCGGAAATGGTGATGAGCATCGTTTTGATGCGTGACGAGGAGATCCCGAAAAACCCAATTCCATGCTTTGCCGTTTCGTTTCATTGTCGTACCTGAGACACCAGGCTTCATCCACAGTGACAATCCAGTTCAAGAAATTTGTTGTCGCATCCGCCGTTTCGACAAAATCCTATGAAGCCTCTAAACGTGCCTGCCTCTGATAGTCACCCAAGTGATGTGGCACAAGACGAGAACACCTTTTCCTCTTCCCTAACTTCTGGGTAACGATTTGTCGCATGGATTCACGGTTAATCTGCAGTTCATCACTTATCATGCGCACAGTTAGTCGCCCATCGTTCGTGATTAATGTCCTCACGTTCTCAATGTTTTCGTCACTGACGGCGGTCGCCAGTCTTCCGCTACGGGGGTTGTCAGAAACCCTTTACCGGCCTCCTCGAAAATGGGCTAACCGCTCGTACACACACTTCAAGGACAGTTCTTGAACTTCATAAACACGTACCAGCATCGCATGCTTTTCTTTCGGTGTCTTGTTAAGCTTAAAACAAAATTTTACATTGATCTTTTGACCGTTCGCAGTTCAGAACCAACGCACTAAACACGCACTGTGTCAAACAGGTCTTACACGGCACACACACGATGCTCAACTGAACGACGTTGAAACAGGCGGTCAAAACCTGCTGCTACGCAGGAGCAGCGTTGTATGTCGCCAGTGTTGCCGGATCGACCATTCTGACTTCATTCACCGAACTTTATTGTCACAGGTTGTGTACAATAATGGCGATACCCTCAAAATGGCGGCAGCGGCTAGTAATGTTTGTGCTCCGTGCGGTAAAAAAGGTGAGAAATTGTGAGGAATTCGTTAATTGTGAAGGGGATTGTGGACGTAATTTTCACAAGGAATGCACACGAATGTCAAAGAAGGCTTACGAGTCGGTAAGAAGTGATCCGGAAAAGGTGTGGAAATGTAAACGTGACGATTGAAACCCGCCACCTATCCTAAGCGAATGTGACGTAGTTAAGGAGGTGACCGAGAAGATACAATTATCTGTTAGAGAATTGAAAACTTTATTCATGGTTGAACTCAGTGCTATTAAGGAAGCGACAGAATTTATAAATGACCAGTTTGAGAAGTTCAAAACTCTCACTGGTGAGTTGAAGCAAAGAACATCTGAAGTAGAAAAATATCTGGCGAGTGTTAGCAATTATACCAAACAGGCTTTAGATGGGTCAGAAGACCTTAAACCGTACACCCGCAGGAACAATTTGTTAATCAGTGGAATGCCAGAAATGGACAAAGAAAACGTGTATGACTTGGTAATACAAACAGCCAGGGCATTGGGGGTTGACTTGGGTATTCAGGAGATTGACGTCGCTCATCGTCTGCCGTCAAGAGGTGGGGACGTTGGAAGAATTGTGGTGAAATTCACTAACAGGTGGAAGAAAGACGAAATAGTGAGTGCAAGAATACAGAAAAGAGTGTTGAACACCCAGGATATTGGACTGAACTGCCCATCACGCAAAGTATTCATTAATGATCACCTTTCGCCCAGGAATGAGAACATTACAAGAAGGTGCAGGCTACTGAAGCAGAATGGTAAAATATTTGCCACATGGACAAGGGACTGCAAGATCTACGTCCGCGAAGCTAGGGATGGACCAAGCATGCTCATCAGCAACGAAGAAAAGATCGCACACCTCGAGAATAAACTCGGACAGTAAACGCTGCAGGTACTATACTCACACGCATTTATACTGATTTTAAATGGTACAGGACATTTATAGCAGTGAGGAAATAATAAGTTCTGTTGAGATCCAGTGTGATACTATAGAAAACTATAAATTACAAACTAAGAATCAAGCTCTAAATTCTAAATTTAAATGTATCTGTATCAATGCACGAAGTGTTAGGAACAAGTTTGAGGATATTATGCTTATTATTGATGAGGTTACAGAACTTGGCATTATAGTTATAACAGAAAATTGGCTATCAGATGAAGAAACATCCTATTATAACTTACCTAGCTTTGAATCATACCATCTAGCTAGAGAGGGTACTGGAGGGGGACTGTCAGTGTATGTATCAAGAAAATGGACAACTAAAGTCATTAAGATCATTAACAGTTATCACAGTATTCTCCAAATAGAAGTATTTAGCAAAAACCGGAGATATAACGTGATTTCATATTACAACCCAAAGGAGAGTAATATTACTAACTTTATGATAGATCTTGAATTTGTTTTGTGCAATACCCGAAAATCAAACTCATTGCTGATAGGAGACGATAATGTAGATTTTCTAAAAGATAGTAATATTTATAGGAACTATATATCCTTATTGAATTGTTACAATTTTTACCCCTGCAATACAAGGCTTCCAACAAGAATAACACCCACATCCTCAACTTTAATTGATCATATACACTCAAACTTTGCCACTGCTGATTACTGTGTATATAATGTAATAAGTGACCTTAGTGATCATAATATTCTAATTCTAGAAGTAACAACACAAATTAAAGAGAGCTCTCCATTCAGTAGTGACGCAAATATACAAACACACATGAAAATAAATTACACGAATCTAAATGATTTTTTCACAAAAAATACATGTACAAATTTATCTGCTGAGGTGAATGAAGCCTACGACCAGCTCTGTGCTTTTATTAGTGAGGGACTTAGAGTAGCTAGTTCAAATATTGGGCAAAAACCACCACGAAAAGGTACACATAAGCCATGAGTAACACAAAAATTCCTAGAAGTTGTAAAAAGAAAAAATATCCTATATGCAAAAACTAAAGCTAAAAACCCTTCAACTGAAACAATCAAAGAGTACACAAGATGTTGCAAGGACGTAATTAAATGAAAATATTGCTAAAAGGGTCATATTATAATCATGTTATTAGAAAAGGGGATACTAATAAAGAAATGTGGAAGGCAGTAAACCAAATACTTGGGAGAACTAAGAGTAAACCAAGAGTTACAGAACTTGTGTATGAAAATGTTCACCACACTTCTAGTCAAGATATTTGTAAAGATTTTAACACATTTTTCGTTAATGTAGTCGAAAACTTGGTTAAGGAACTTGGTCCATATAACCCACCTTTGCTGTCTAATCATACGATCTGCAACTCTGTGTACTTTAGGCCAACAGATGTTAAGGAAGTTACACAAATCATAGAAGCACTAGCCAGCAAGAATAACCACACAGATGACGGAATAAATAACATACTCCTCAAGAGGTGTGTAAATCATCTGGCCCCCTTGCTCACCAAAATAATTAATTTGTCATTGCAAACAGGAGTAATACCAGATAAATGTAAAATTACAAAAGTGGTACCAGTTCTTAAGAAAGGAACACAATGTGACCCCAGTAATTTCAGGCCACTATGTATAGTATCTTCGCTAGCAAAAGACTTGAAGTAGTAATAAAAAAACAAGTCTTGAATTTCCTAACAAAAACACATTTCTTCTTCAAATTTCAGTATGGCTTCCTACCCAAACATAGTACACTTTCAGTTGCTTTTGACATAGTGTCCCTGATACAGAATGCATTAGATAGTAATAAAATAGCAGGTGGAATTTTCATAGATCTTGCAAAGGAATTTGGCACAGTTAACCACATCCTACTACTTAATAAACTAGCAAATGCAGGAATTAGAGGAATAGCCCTTGAGTGGTTTAAAAATTACTTAACTGATAGGAAGCAATATGTTAATATCAATGAAAATAAAGGGCCCATCTACAATGTTAAACATGGTGTCCCACAAGGGTCAGTACTGGGACCATTACTGTTTCTAATATTTATTAATGATATAGGTTATCTTGAGTTTACTGGTAAGATATACCTGTTTGCAGATGATATATTTATATTTTATGACAGCAGTTGTGAACAAACGATTATGGAGTATATGCAAAAAGATCTGGACATACTAACATCATGGCTGAACAACAATAACCTAGTTATAAGCACCTCAAAAACAAAATGCATGATATTTCATAAACCAATACAAATTATCAATACCTGTAATGTAGTAAAAATCGGCAATGAGCCCATTGAAAGAGTAAAGCAGTTTTCATATTTAGGCCTGGCTTTAGACAATAACTTAAGTTGGAATGAGCATATCTTAAATGAAAGGAAAAAAATTATTAGTGTAATTGGAGTACTAAAAAGATTGAAAGACCACGGAATAAACAACCAACACTTAAGAAACATACATACCTCCCTCATACATTCAAACCTTATGTACATGAATATAATATGGGGAAATGTCCGACTCGTTGGCTGAACGGTCAGCGTACTGGCCTTCGGTTCAGAGGGTCCCGGGTTCGATTCCCGGCCGGGTCGGGGATTTTAACCTTAATTGGTTAATTCCAGTGGCACGGGGGCTGTATGTGTTGTCTTCATCATCATTTTCATCCTCATTACGACGCGCAGGTCACCTACGGGTGTTAAATAGAAAGACCTGCACTTGGCGAGCCGAACCCGTCCTGGGATATCCCGGCACTAAAAGCCCTACGACATTTCATTTCATATGGGGAAATTGTACACAGGAAGCTATAAAGGGACTAGAAGTACTCCAAAAGAGAGCTTTAAAAATTATGTATGGATATGATTTTCTAAAACCATCTGTGGAAGTTTTTCAGGAAACAAACATATTACCAGTACAATGCCAGATTAAATACTCTCAAGCTTTATTTATGTTCAGGTATAAAAATTATATGATTTCTGTTAATACAGAACTACGATACAGCAAGGACATTCACATCCATAACACAAGATCAGCAAACCAGTTTTACAAAGATTCCACTAACACTACCAAATATGGTGTTAAAAACATTTCTTATTCAGCAAGCACAGCCTTTAACAATCTACCTCCCAAATTAAAACAAATCAATCAGTTGTACAGATTTAAGAAAGAAGTACGCAGGTACTTCCTTGAACAGTATGTTGGAGAATAAATCGATAACCACTGTGTACCTATTCTTCCACCTAAGTTTAGTTTATTTTTAATATCTTCTTTTTTCCATGTAAAATAATGATATTATGATGTAAATCAATAATTGTAAATATTCCTTGTTATATATGTAGGCCTATGCCTTATCTGTTAAATGAAACTTAAAGCTGTCCAGCTGTGATTGTAAAGGGCAGTCCCTCCTTGAGCCACTAGCTCACTGGGACACTATAACCAATAAATAAAAAACTTAAAACATTTAGAGACAACAACACTTTGCCTAGTAACCATTATTCTATTTTCAATTTGTTGTGGAGAGATACACGTTAACTGAGACCTTGATACCTGATTAAAAGGTGCATTTTTGAAGAGTATGAACCGCAGGATTTTCTTTCCATGTTTTCATAACGAAATTTAAAGAACCTGGTAAATTCTGTGACAATTGTGGGTGTGTGGCCAATATCTATCATATCATAGCAAATATTTTTTTCTAACTGTTATTCATAAATAATTAATACCAATATGTGCTCAAATAAGTGTAATATAATTACATTTTAGAGACAGCAACAGATTGCCTAGTGACCATCATATTACTTTTCAAATTATGGAAAGCTGCAAATTAACTCAGACCTCGATATCTGATTCAAAGATGCATTTTGTTACAGTGGAAATTGTAGGGATGTTTCCTTCAAGGTTTTGATAATGAAAGTTAAAAAACCTGTGCCATGTGTGAGTATGTGCTGCTGAATTAATGAGTGTTGTCATATTTTGAGAAATACTTCTTTTAACAGTTATTCATAAATAATTAACAAAATCATGTGCTCAAACAAGCATAAAAGCATGGTCTGCGTACAGTCCAGACGAGTATCCTTCAGTCGAAAATTTTACGGTATGTAATATAAGTTACTACATTGAGTGCATATATTTGTGTATTCGTACATATTCTTTTGATAGTGTTTCTTCGATGTTATGTGTTTATAGGCTTATTATTGCATTTCCTTTGTCACATTGTAAGAAAAAGTATCGTATCAGCAATATAGGTATTACACGCGACGGCGGTGACTGGGCAATATACGCGCGACGTCACAACTATTGGTAGCAGGTCTCTATATATCAAAATGTCCGTGACTCATTCTATGCTCCATACTAGTTAATTATTTATCTGAGTGTCCTCCCTATTCACGCCCTAGCTATGACTGACTTGTGTTCTTTCTAGCTATAGGATGCTTCCACTTGGGGAGCCAATTATTTCGTCCTCTGTATCCCTGTCTCTGCCTTCACTCCTTGTCTCCTAATTACCCACAAGTATTTCGAGTTTTATGGTACTCTACGTCTGCTTCCTTCTTTCCTTGTTGTGCTGTCATTCATTTGGCACTCCGCTTCCTCTCCTGTTCCCACCGACCTCTGCTTGCAGCTCTCCACCCATGTCAATGCTGCCACTTCCAGGTTGCTGAACTGTTTCTGTTAGGTCATCATTCGACGTATTCCTCATCCTGAAGTTGAACTCGATACTCGCTGCTGACACATCAGGAAGTCCTTTCATTTCTTTTAGCTATGTGATGGACCAAAGCTTGTTCCAAAAATTTTCTTTTACCGTTAGACTGTTACCAAGAATAAAGGCTTTGACACTTGAATTGTGTGCTCTGTATAAGTGAAAGCGAAGCGTTCCCATTTCTTCCGAAACCAGTTCTTTTCTGATCCATATTTTATTCCCTTTCAAGTTTTCACATCTTCCAAAAAACTGCGCGCCATTAGCCTCGATACCATACACACATTTACAGGTCTCCTTCCCGTGTTTTTGCTATTCTAAAAGCTTTGTCATTATCACCCTCTCTGTACTCTACTTTTACTTTTTCCCTGATCAACAATGTCATTTTATTTATAATCTCATTAACCCCTCAGCGTCGCAGCCATTCAAATAGCTTCCTATCCCGCGGCCGGATGAGATTTCAACTACGCGCGACAGAAATACATCGATTCACTTAAAGCGTTACTACAAGTATAAGAGTAGCCCGATTTTCACGAAATTTGGAATTCCTTATGACAGAACTATGTACATGCAGATAATTACATAATAGTTTCACATTTCCTTAGTAATTTAGTTCCGTGTGATAGAGTTCGAAGCACTCTTGGAGACAGGGACTCAAGTCACACTCCTGGCAGCAGTACACTGACGTCTTCTTTTCGCCGTGTTTTGAACACAGGATACAATGTCTCTGAGGTTTGTATTTCCAACTCTTGGGTGCTAATTTCCTGATAAAATGACTTTCCTGCAACCTTGGAACTGTATTATCTGATGCGCGCCAGCCTTGAATATTTTGTTCCCCTCCCTCCCGAGCTTATTTTGTAAACAAACCTTTCACCAACTGAACCCGATAAGGTAATTGCTCAATATATGTCTCAGTGACCTGTGTGAGTATTATGAGAGAATTTAGCAATCAGAATTCACCGTTGAAAACTTCTCTTTGACTTGTATAATTATCTATAGTCTCTTACACGAAATTTCCAAGTACTGTTTCCTCGTCGTCGTCACTCTCATCATTTACCACTGCTACATCATCTATTTGATTATCACTGCTGCTTATACTGTCACTACTACTTCCGACTAAACTTTCATCTGAATTATACAATATTTCAAGCACGTTTCTGTCAGTCATACCACGGCTGAGCGCGGCGCGTCACACGGACTGGTGAAGCTGCAACGAGACTGAAGGCAGCAGTACGAAACTGAATGAGGGGAATAACATTTATGACGAAACAAACCAACTCGATACATATTTCAGATAAAAGGTCGAGACAACGTCTTTCAAACGAGATATATACCATGAACAACTGGTTCTCGTATCGTATGACAGAAAGCAGCACTAACTGATGCCTACACAGAGCGCTCGTGGAGAGTTACGAAAATATTACAAGCTGAGAAATAAAGAAAAATATATTAAATATACCGCACTCTCAATGTACAAATAGAGCAAAGAACATCACACGAAAAGACAAAATTCTCACATCATCATTTCTTTATTTTATTCTGTGGGAAAGAACGAAGCAAACAGACTTTTAAAAATGCAAGAGATTAGTGCTCAGACTTACTTAACAAATAATTATCCTTGCAAAAACAACTACATTATAACGATTTTTCAATTCTTATTTACAACACTAATAAACTCGGAAATGTCTTCTTGGAAACAAAACAATTTGCATATCAGTAACTCCAAAACTCTTCGCGCTATAGCCGTAAATGTGAAACCATGTATGGGTCTATACCACGTATAGAGGTCGGCGGCTACGGATGAAAAGAGGGTCTATACCACGTATAGAGGTCGGCGCTGAGGGGTTAATAGAACTCCGTATTGGAATCTTCCAGTCCATATATTACTATATTTCTCTTCATATTTCCAAGCACTATTATTATTATTATTATTATTATTATTATTATTATTATTATTATTATTATTATTATTATTATTATTATTATTAGTAATATTTATTAATTATTATTGCCTCCCCTGAAAACCGTGTAATCTTGCCGCAGTGGGGAGGCTTGCGTGTCCCAATGAGGTAGATAGCCCGGCCACAGGTGCAACCATGTCGGATGGGTATCTGTAAGGATACCAGACAAACAAATGGCTCATCGAAAATATCGTAGCAGTCTTTCGGAAGTTGTAAGGGCAGCAGTCTAGATGATTGACTGATATGGCCTTGTAATAATAATCAACATGGCTTAGCTGTTTTGATACTGCTACAATACTGAAAGCAACAAGAAGATACAGTCGTAACTGACTCCCTAGGAAATGCAGCTCACTCTCTGTATGACAGATGTACTGATAATGGCTTTCTCCAGGGTAAAATAATTCGGAGGTAAAATAGTCCCCCATTTGGAACTCCGGGGGCAACTACACGAGAGGGGACAATCATCAGAAAGATGGATACTGACATTCTGCGAGTCGAAGCCTGGAACGTTATAAGTATGAATCGTTGTGGTAGGTTAGAGAATCTGAAAACGAATATGGATAGACTAAAATTAGATGTAGTTGGTATATGTGAAGTACGCTGGCAGGAAGAAATTGATTTTTGGTCATGTGACTACAGAATTATCAACACAAAATCAAACAGGGGACATGCAGTTGTTGATCTAATAAAGAATAAGGAAATAGGGCAGCGGGTAAGCTACTACGACCAACATAGTGAAAGGAATATTGTTGTCAACATAGGCACCAAACCAATGCCCACCAAAATACTATAGGTCTATATGCCTACTAGTACAGCAGATGATGAAGAAATCGAAAGAGTGTATATGGAAATTGAATACAACATGTGAAAGTTGACGAGAATCTAATTTGTGATGGGAGACTGGAATGCAGTGTTAGGCCAAGGAAGAGAAGGTAATACAGTAGGAGAATTCGGATAGGGACAAAGGAATGAAAGAGGAAGTCAGCTGGTAGAATTCTGCACCGATTATAATTGAGTCCTGGCTAATACTTGGTTGAAACCCCGCAAACGACGGCTGTAACCGTGGAGGAGACCTGGAGACACTCGGAGGTATAAAATAGATTTCAATATGATTAGGCAGAGAATCAGAAACCAGGTGCTGGATTGCAAAACTTTCCCAGGAGCAGACGTGGACTCGGACCACAACTTGTTGGTCATGAAATGTCCTCTGGAGCTGAAGAAATTGGAGAAAGGAAGGAATTCATCGAGATGGGATCTAAGCAAACTAAAATAAAAAGTGTGAGGGACTGTTTGAAGGAACATGTTGAACAACGGCTAAATGAAAAGACTGACAGAAACACACTAGAGGAAGAATGGAGAGTTGTGAAGAAGGAGATCAGTAAGGTTGCTGAAGAATTGTTAGGAAGAAAGGAAATATCAACTAAGAATAAATGGATAACTCAGGTGATACAAGAAATGATTAATAAACGACGAAAGTACAAAAATGCAAAAAATGAAGAGGGCAAAAAGGAATAAAGGCGATTAAAGTATGAAGTGGATAGGAAGTGCAGGATAGCTAATGGAGAATGTCTGAAGGAAAAGGACATGGATATTGAAGATTATATGTTAGTAGAAAAAAGTAGATGCTGCATACAGGAAAATCGACAACTAGTTGTACGTATATAAGAGCTCCGAAGAAAAACTACTTCTAGGGAAAGAACACAAGGCAGAAATATGGCAGGAACATATCCAACATTTGTATCAAGGTAAAGACTTAGGTGACATGGTTCTGGAACAAGAAGTGGCTGTTCATGCTGATGAAATGGGAGACAAAATTTTGAGATCAGAATTTGACAGAACGTTGATAGACATAAACCGCAACAAGGCATCTGGAATTTATGACATTTCCTCGATTTTCTGAGCTCCTTAGGAGAATCCAACATGGCGAAGCCATCCCATTTAGTGTGTAAAATGTACGAGACAAGTTACAGACAAGGGACGGATGATCTTTGTAGTCTTAACTATCATGGAGCCAGCGTCTGCTGGAATTTGGTGTTCCTACCAATAAAGGATGTCAAAAGAAGAGAATAATGATCCAGGGTAAGGATCAAAGGGGCTGCCTGGAGGAAGCGTGAAAGGCGTCCTCGGTTCACACGGAAGGATGTCGTAAAATTTAGGAAACGAGATTTCAACTTCCAGAGTCGCACATGGCCCTGAGGTTCACTCAGCCTACACCACAACTTAGTAACAGGCTAAATCCTGGGGGCAAAGGCGGCCGGGCGTAGGGCTATCCAATCTACCTCACCAAGTGCCGAGGTTACGGATAGTGGAAGCCTTTACCTTCCACCACTTTAGGGGCCTTCCTAACCTGGGCGGAGATTACTTTGACCTTGCTAAAGTTCGGAATTAGTTTCCCGGTCTAGAAAACATTTTCATCGGCGCTAGCCGCAGAAATTTAATTTTAAAAATGTATTTATTTATTTATGTTACGCCCATGAAGTAGTGTAATTTCATTGTGCATTTTCGCTTAATTAAGTATGTATTCATTCCGAAACCTTATGGTATAAACATTCTTATTGGCAGTATTTACATCAAAATGTCATGTTTGGTTGATTTCTGTGTCGATTTTATCGGCAGGTAAATGATTCCTGCAGTTCATAACTTATTGAATTTGGAATCCTTAATAACTGCTCAAACTTAATCCTTTCGCCAGTTAACATCATTCCTGGGCTAATTTGGAAGCTGTAGTATTATTCTGTTTCTTGTTTAAAGTTTCTTCGAGGTCTATTTATGATCTTCTAAATGTGAAGTTTGGCCTAAACATTATAATAACATATCGCCATATTCCTTTTCTAAAGTAAACGACACCTCAAAATTATTAGCTGCATTAGCCTATTTTCTGTAGGTTTTTTGCCTTGCCTGTTGTTCTGGTTTGTTGCTGGGTTCTGCCATTTATTTGATGATGTTTTGTGTTTGCACCTTTCTCTTGTTTAATAAACAATGACAGACTTCAGATGTTACTGATTGGAAGAATGGTTAACTGAGGTCTATAAGATTGATTCTTCAAGCTTGTCATTTCATACTAAATAGTTCATTCTTTATATGTTGCAATCTCATTGATTGAATTTTAAGACTGTAATTTAATATTTGCCTGATATTAACTTCTAATCAAATAATCTGTGATAATTTTGGGGTTCCGGATGTTATGTTCTAACCCACTTGGGAGTAATAAGTGTTATTTTAAATGAATTTATTGGTTATCTGTAATTAGTATTTCTTTGAGTAAACGTTTGAAGTACCGTACCTCAAGTTGTTATTATTTTAATCAGCAGCTAATTACAACATACGGGTTATCTCAGTAAAGGTTATTATTCCGATTATCAGCTAATTTTAAAATACCTTTTCATTTTACTTCATATTGGTGATCTGTAAATATGCATTGATTTATTAAATCTTTTTAATTTCAAATTGTGTTTCTCTTTTCATGAGGCATAGATAAGAGAGCTGAAACATTTATTTAATATTAGTTCCTGGCCTTTTGATTCAAATATTATTGGGATGGGTTGCTCCGTTTCCATACATATTTATTGCCATTGGTAGGTATTATTTGTTTGTGACACCTGTAGCAAGGCCAAATATGCACGTACGCAGCATTAAACAAACTGAATGTTAACATGGCCCTACACGCTGGCTAAACTTGTCCCGTTGTGGCGGCCAATTTGATATGTACCGATATATACATCCTAGTCTGATAACACTGTAGTTGGTAAACAAAGTGGTGTGGATAGGACGGCTGCGATTGACGCGACATCTTGCGGTGAACCTTTCTTGTCATCTGCTGTGGAATCGCGGAAAGGGGCGTGTCTTTGAACAGCTGTTTTCTAGCCGTGTACTTATAAAACTCATCGTGATAACGACGTGTAATCACACATTTCCTTAATTTATACATCAAATTTGGCCTAAATTTTATACGGTAATAACATTTTATAAAAATCGTGTTCGAAACACTTGATTGTACAAAATACACTGCCTAATGTTACTTTGTTGTAGCAATAGGGTATTTAACAATATTCATTGAAATCGGCATACTGTACAGAAAAAGTCACTGTGGGCTAAATATTGTCCCCCTTTCCGGGGTCGCTCAGCCAGCTGCACGAGAGTCCCACGGGTGGAAATTTCGCAGAGCCTAAGTCGCTATATCGGGGTATCATCTTTTAATAACAGGGCACTTGTGACAGGAGAGGTGACAGCTGGCACAATAAAATACACATCAAACCATTAATGAACATTTATTAACAACATAGAAAGAACCGCACATCATTTTGAAACAAAACCTTTAAATTCAATTCTCTGAATGAAATAAATATTTACATTTAAATAAAAATCATATTATCATCGGTTACTCCACTTCAGGTGTCGATGGTGAATCCAAATAACTGTAAAATCAAAATTTCAACATTAGTGAAAGTACGTAAAACTCAATTAAAATTATTGCATTCAAATTAAATCCATTTGTCTCCAATGACTCACTACTCCTGAGAAATTGAGCACCCGACTTTCAGAGTAGTTCATTTAACCATGTACAGTACCATACCAATCTCCTCATTATTATTATTAATTTTTCGTTTTATCCTTCAGAAATTAGAATATTATTTAATTCATGTCCTAAATCATACCTATACTATTGTAGATTTACACAAAGTCTTGATATAACATCTGCAATAACTTAAATACACTGACTGACAGAGCAAATGCAACACCAAGGAGGAGTGGTTCGAAAGGGATGAACGTTGGGGAAAAAAACAGAGTCGGCACGGAAGAATAATTGATGTTTATTTCAAACCGATATGCAGGTTACACAATGCGCACGGCATCGACTCAGTAGGATGTAGGACCACCGCGAGCGGCGATGCACGCAGAAACACGTCGAGGTACAGAGTCAATAACAGTGCGGATGGTGTCCTGAGGGATGGTTCTCCATTCTCTGTCAACCATTTGCCACAGTTGTTCCTCCGTACGAGGCTGGGGCAGAGTTTGCAAACGGCGTCCAATGAGATCCCACACGTGTTCGATTGGTGATAGATCCGAAGAGTACGCTGGCCACGGAAGCATCTGTACACCTCGTAGTGCCTGTTGGGAGATGCAAGCAGTGTGTGGGCGGGCATTATCCTGCTGAAACAGAGCATTGGGCAGCCCCTGAAGGTACGGGAGTGCCACCGGCCGCAGCACATGCTGCACGTAGCGGTGGGCATTTAACGTGCCTTGAATACGCACTAGAGGTGGCGTGGAATCATACGCAATAGCGCCCCAAACCATGATGCCGCGTTGTCTAGCGGTAGGGCGCTCCACAGTTACTGCCGGATTTGACCTTTCTCCACGCCGACGCCACACTCGTCTGCGGTGACTATCACTGACAGAACAGAAGCGTGACTCATCGGAGAACACGACGTTCCGCCATTCCCTCATCCAAGTCGCTCTAGCTAGGCACCATGCCAGGCGTGCACGTCTATGCTGTGGAGTCAATGGTAGTCTCCTGAGCGGACGCCGGGAGTGCAGGCCTCCTTCAACCAATCGACGGGAAATTGTTCTGGTCGATATTGGAACAGCCAGGGTGTCTTGCACATGCTGAAGAATGGCGGTTAACGTGGCGTGCGGGGCTGCCACCGCTTGGCAGCGGATGCGCCGATCCTCGCGTGCTGACGTCACTCGGGCTGCGCCTGGACCCCTCGCACGTGCCACATGTCCCTGCGCCAACCATCTTCGCCACAGGCGCTGCACCGTGGACACATCCCTATGGGTATCGGCTGCGATTTGACGAAGCGACCAACCTGCCCTTCTCAGCCCGATCACCATACCCCTCGTAAAGTCATCTGTCTGCTGGAAATGCCTCCGTTGACGGCGGCCTGGCATTCTTAGCTATACACGTGTCCTGTGGCACACGACAACACGTTCTACAATGACTGTCGGCTGAGAAATCACGGTACGAAGTGGGCCATTCGCCAACGCAGTGTCCCATTTATCGTTTGCTACGTGCGCAGCACAGCGGCACATTTCACATCATGAGCATACCTCAGTGACGTCAGTCTACCCTGCAATTGGCATAAAGTACTGACCACTCCTTCTTGGTGTTGCATTTGCTCTGTCAGTCAGTGTACTTTAGGCTTTATAAGTCCTCTTAATTATATTTCTGTTAAGTCATAAGTTATAATCTCTAGTTCGTAACTATTTATGGGCAACTTTTACTCCTATTCTCAATTTTTGTCACAATTTAACCCAACTCTTATTGTATTAATCAATTTTAATTTCGAAACCTTTATCCTACTCGCATTAATAAATCAACTGGGATTATGATTATTATATCCGTATAGCTCAATATATTTGCAACACTTTACACTTGAATCAGTTATCTGTTATTTTATCCGATTCTCTCTCAGATTCTTACATTTCTAATTTTGTAGTTAGCCCTACAGTGACGACACACACGACTCATAGCAATGAATATAGATACAGAATGTGATGACAAATGATCACGATCAGACGAAATTGATCAAATACAGCCACGTACAATCAAGGAAAAGTTCAAATTCCTTCAGATTCATACATTTTCACATTCTTAATTTCTTCGGATCCTTACATTTACAAATGCTTAAAAGTGTTCAGATTATTTTGTTTATTCCCTCTTTCCTGAGATCTCGCTCGATTTTATTCAATTAATTATCAATAAAATTTTACATTTACGATACTAAACACTTAGTTGGAAATATGTGGCATACTATCAAAAACAATGGTCCTGAGTTCGCCAATAAACAGAATCACTCGCTACGTGAATACGCACGGAGTTCTGAAAATCCACATGAGTAAACAAAAAAATTAAAGTACACAGATCCAAAAGTACATCACAACCACACAATCGCCTCAAAATTACGGAAATCATTTATTGTCGTATAGGTTTTATTATTAATAATTTTATTATCATATAACGAGCCCTCTAATTTTGTAGTTAGCCCTACAGTGACGACACACACGACTCATAGCAATGAATATAGATACAGAATGTGACGACAAATGATCACGATCAGACGAAATTGATCAAATACAGCCACGTACAATCAAGGACAAGTTCATATAATGCATACTGTAACGCATGAAACCAAACCCTAAATCAGAAGAAGCATATCTTTAATTTGTTGTTGAGTTTATTTAATCATATTATTTTGTAACTTATGACCAACGTGTACCCCAGTAGTCACCACGTGGTTATAATTCACTCCATTACAATACAATTAGCCAACATGCACCACATTCGCCGTATGGATGCAATTCTACATCATCACAGTTGAATTGGGCATTTTCGGCATTTCAACATACACATCAACAAAATTTATATCTCAACAACATGCATAATTATCTCGTCCTAAATTTTTACTTTTATTTCCTTGATTATTATTCTCGATCTCATGAAATACTCCGAAAAATTAAATATCCCGTGGCTGCCAAGGAATGAAATAAATTTTACGATCAGATTTAAATAGCCAGAATACGTCTAATTTCTATAAATATTCTAATTTAAATCATCGCTATAATGTCGACTACTAAACGTGTTATTATTATTATTATTATGATTATTATTACGAATTAATAATAATAATAATAATAATAATAATAATAATAATAATAATAATAATAATAATAATAATAATAATAATAATAATGCCTCGTTTTACCAGTGACAATGTTTGAAGATCGTAAGTAACACACATGTACCATTAATGAACAAGCAACACACATGCTCTACTTAACCAACACCAAAGAAAATTCAAATCTAACTAATAGTAGAGAAATCAATCAGTCTAGAATACAATCTTACGAAAATCTACAGAAAAGATAAAATATGGTTTAGTGGGTACTCTTGTTTTCGATGCATATAGATTCAGCTGGACTGTGTAGAC
Source organism: Anabrus simplex (assembly GCF_040414725.1). Classification (NCBI taxonomy): domain Eukaryota; kingdom Metazoa; phylum Arthropoda; class Insecta; order Orthoptera; family Tettigoniidae; genus Anabrus; species Anabrus simplex. The sequence continues at coordinate 978,363,156 of NC_090266.1, forward strand.
ATGAAAACTGGCCTCCTCTCTCGATTACGTTGGGTCTTACGAGTTAATTGTGCTGTCTCACACAATTACAGCTTAAAAGTACATCATGTCTGCTCAGTCAGGCAATATGAAGTTGTGGCGATAATTCATGGAATTCTTATAGAGATCCTCCCTCGCTGATCCATGGCTGATGATCTTGCTCTCGTAGTTAGGCTGAAATTGAGATTCAAATTAGAGGTTTGATCAAGTTGTATTACATCACTAAGTTGTGCACTATCATACTTAACATGTCTAACACTTGATGCAATGATGTACAACAGTTGATGCCCTCTTTCTTCTGGCACCATTAAATAATGTCCAGCATATTTAACTCCTCGTTGATATCTTGATTAGATGTCCTAAAATTGCGTACCACATGCCGTAAACTGCTTAAAATTGTCACTCGACCCACGCCCTATAGTAATCTATGTTGTACGTTTCCACAAGTTCACTCGTTAAATAATAACTTCCTCCCGAGGACTTGAAATGTTCCAAGAGTATTTTGGAACGAAGTAATTCACACGAAATCGTCGAATGAAATTCGAATTCTAGGTCAAAACACGAACTCACTGTGAAATTTACAGACCAAGTCGATAAAATTAGGTAAACGTATACGAAGTTTCCAGACATCTACTTCCAGACGAAGTTGTATCATTTAGACTCCTTCAAAAGAAAAGTTCATCCCTTGACATCTTCTCTCTTCTTCAGAGAATACCAGCAGAAGAATATAACTGTTCCTGACAAAACAAGAATAACAATGTATCTGTTCGTCTCTCACACCGTACTGATACCATACTCGCACTGTACTCACACCGTACTACATTTCATCTCTCTCTGTACTCATATCGTACTACATTCCGTACTAACTTTCACCTCTCGACCAACGAACAAGTGAAGAGACGCAGTCTTCCGATTAGAGTTTCTCTTTGTAGAGATTTTAGCTAAAATGTGATTTGTCCCTCCCTGCGAGAGTATGGATCATTCCAGAAATCTGTCACCCCTTTGCCCCTTCTCCAAACTTCTCTTGCATGACGGGTACACCAAGGCCCTACACCTCTAGCTGCGCAGTAGCGTGTGACTGGGGAAGAACTGTCCATGCGCGTATCGCCATGTTGAGGGCACTCCACAGCTCGCCGAGGATATCGTAGTATGGAATTTATGCATTAACTTCAATTACGCACAAATGAAAACACCTGTCGAGAGGTTATTTTTATTCCTGCGATACAGGATAACACGGTAAGAAAAGATGTTCATTAAAACATCCAAAATAAAATGTTAAAAAGGTGCAGCTTTAGGAAGCAGAAGATCGTACGGAAATGTTGCATTCCAAGCATCAGGGAAACTTAGCTATTCATTAATAATAAATGGCACAGCCTACACCGACTAACGTTAATACACGCAGTAAATATACAATAATCAAGACGCTATTAACATGAAAATGATACTTATGAATACAAACTGAACACATTTGCATTGTTATTGAACAAATCTCCACAAATCATTTGGATAGCTAGCTTTTAAGTAATCAGACGTAATAAAACAACATTTAGAAAACTGGATAAGAAGACTTCAAAATACACTTCTATTGATAGTAAATATATGCCTACGTAGATAAACACATGCCTTAAATTTAGAGAACACTCTCCAAAAACAGAAAAACATTTTATACCAGTACATTAAATTAATAAACTTCAAGAAAGAATATGTAGCTCACATTAGGTCTACTATAATGATCATGTTTGTAACTGATTTGCTTGAATATTCGGAATAGACACATGCACTTAAATCCTAGACTCGGCAGTTAAGCGTTCATGAAAATACCAAGTAATTTTCAAATCTCATTAGTTCACAACTTCGGTATGATTTACAGATCATGAGAGAAAAACAATCTTTTACCTGTGACTTAGGAGACTGGAGAACATCAATAAGCCATCAATTCTTTCAATATTTACAGTATTTAAAAATAGTTGTATCAAAAGCAAGAATCTGTAATATTGGCAAAAAGAAAACCTGTGAAACAGAATGGTTTCTATAAAAGTTACATGGCAGATACTTTCTTTCTGATGAGTAATTACAGCAGGTATTATTCAATACTACAACAGATTGTTGAAAAGGTACATGACTGCAGAAATCGGTAAGAAAAAATAGAGCTATGCCCGGTGACATCCACAGGTAACTTTACTTACTTTACTAATTCCCATCTGAATATATTTTTTCTTTTTTATTATTTCCAGGATATGAAATAGTATATCAGGACGAGTATACCTTCAATAATGATTTCTATATGGTTTGGGAAATAGCTATCTAAAATCTACTGAGATTTTTATATGTTTTGTGGGGCTTTCTGCAATAAAATAATTCTGCTCAGATGAAATGCACTTTGTAACAGTATTGGCTGAACTGCTACATGGACTGGGATCTATGGTGTTATTCTGTTGATTTGTCCCTCCAAAATCTAACTTCCTTTTTAAAATCCTACGGGGAGACTTTTCAGTCTGAAAAATAAAAATATACAGGCCTATTGGGTCTACCATATGCAAAACCTTATCATTGATAAAAGAATAAAAATAAAATGAAGTAATACAATATCTAACTCAAATTACTTGACCTACAAGTACCTCTTTTAGATGATCTGGAAAGTCAAATCGTGTTGGCACTGCATCATCTTTCAGAATTTCCTTCCCTTCAGGTTACCAAAAAATTGCTTCTGTGAAGTGAATTGAACACAGTCTGTGGGAATAAGTTGAAACAAACTTGTCTCTTTTAACAGGAACAAGCCACATCGACAGAAGTTCAGGCTTATTCAATGAAAATCTGTAAACTATAAGTTTAAAAAACAATAGCCATGTATTCAAAATCAAAGAAATGTATATATTTCTATCTCCTCCTTTTCTTCTCAACCATTCAGGTACAATGAAAGAACATTCTCCCATTGATTTATCACAAAATACAGTATTCTTCTGCTTCATAAATAGAACCACATGTGATATATTTCAGAACAGAGTGGTGGAGCCAGCAATCATTCACATTTCACTACATTATTTTACATTTTGAAAATAGACTTCCTGAAAAAAACTCATTACACTAGTGCTACTCTACCTCATAATCTTAAATACATCTAACAGTGAAAAGAACACCTAGCTGAGTTTAAGTTTCTCTGAATTAAACATATTTTTACCAGTTGGTTAAATTCTCATACTATTCTCATCTTAAATACCAATATTAGGCCTACTTATTTGATAAACTCGAACTGAAAGAAGATATTCTGAGCAAAAATTAAAGTTGAAAATGTGTTCAAAATTTTCTATTACAGGAACATTATGATTCACATAGGGAAGAAGGTAATGGAGTTTGAATATTAAGCATAGGCCTATGTGAATATAATTGTTAAATAGGTAGTTTGATTAGTGTTTCATAGTGCAAAGTAGGTGTCAGCCTAGTAAAACTTCTCTGGAACAGCATATTTAACAATTCTTTCATTATAAAGGTGACGTGAAAACATGGATAATGGTATCAATAAATCTTTTTTTCTGATAATTGTTAATAATCTGAGGCCATAATTTGACCTAATAATTGATGGGGTTACCAAGCCTTATCAATCATATTTTCGGTCTCTAGTCCCGTGTTTATCGAAATTTAAATACGGGTACACAGCCTGTAAAAATAAAACGTGCGCTTTTTCACAATAGCTGTTTAATTCTTAAGAATTGTCCTTAATGAAATGAAAAACGCCAAGAAGAAGAAGCCTAAATATTGAGAATGTCACGTCCATACATCCCTGAATCCACCACTCTGTAACCCATTCTCGATTATGGTAATTTTATAACATTTCAATTTCTACTCACTTGTGAAAAGAAATACCTGACCCTTTCTGATACCGATTTGTGCAATTGAAAGCTGCACAAGAGGTCACCATCGTGAAAAGTTCTCCACTCCGCACGTGCGGCTTATCTTAGGCCTACTCTCATTTAATATCGCCGATTAATGTAAGTTTGCACTTATCATTAAAAATAGTTCCCAATACTATAAATTATCACTTTATCATATAACATAACCAAGATCCACTAACCGATAGGAATCACCATGAAAAGAAAACACGTGTTAACCATGCATTCAAAACTTAAATGCCCGCAACATGGCGATGTGCGAAGGTATTCAATTTTCCGCATAGCACCAGTGCGTTCTCTGAGTCAAGATAAGTAATATTAAAGTTTTTGGAGTACACCGCTGTGACGTAACTCATGTGTCCTTGACCGCTCGACTCAGATCCGGCTCACATTTCTCTCAACGGGACGGCCAGACTATCAGCTGATAACTGGTCTGTGTGTATGCATGAAATTGACGCAAATTAAACCAAATCTCCATTTGTTCCCATAAGGTACCATTTGGGCGTGTACTATATATAGTATTTAATAAAATTTGTTATAAAAACACTGTAGGGCCTACAGAATCACGTCCGTGTAAGCTAGATGTACAATATTTAAAAATACAGTCCACTGAAATATAAATAAATAAGTAAATAAATAAATAAATTACATAAATAAATAAATAAAAGGCGTGTGGTCTCCGGAGATGCCTGGTGCAGCTCTCTAGATTTTAGGCCTGATAGGCGATCTGCGTGTCTGCGAGAATTGAGCCCTACCTATCATGAATTATAATGCTCAAGACTGCACACGCACACACACACACACACACATCACACCCCGAACCATCGGAATAACCAATGAATGTTAAAGTCAGCAACCCGGCCGGGAATCGACCCGGGAACCCGTGGACCGAAGGCCACCGCGCTAACTGTTTAACCATGGAGCCAGACATTCATTAAAATCAGCACACTGGACAGAAACACGTGAATTTAATCCAAATGGACAGTGTTTAATAACATTCATTGAAATAATCACACTGCAGGAAAATACACCTGTGTGGGGGGCGTTAGAATGAACACGCACGGTATCTCCTGCCTTTCGTAAGAGCCATTAAAAGGTGCGCCAGTGGCTCTTAACTTGGTAGCTTGGTTGGGTGACCACGGTCCCCTTCGCCGAATCTTGGCCTTCCTTCCACCCACTTGTGCCAGGCTCTTCACTTTATCTATCGCACATTTTTTTACAATTTGTTATACGTCGCACCGACACAGATAGGTTTTTGGCGACGATGGGATAGGAAATGTATAGGAGCGGGAAGTTACATTTGTCTGATATGAAAATGGGAAACCACGGAAAACCATCTGCAGGTCGTTCGACAGTTGGGTTCGAACCCACTGTCTCCTGAATAATGGACACTAGTCTCACTTAATCATCTGCAGCTATAGAGCTTGGTCTGTATCCTATCTGGCCTCCTTTGGTCAACTCTTGTTCTTTTCCAACCCGGACTGTATTAGATATGTTATCGAAGCCTAGGGAGTCTTTCATGTTCACGCCCTTCGGGGCCTGTCTTTCCTTGGCCGGTGTTACGGTGTGTTTTATACGTACACGGCTAGAAAATGGCTGTTCAAAGTCACGCCCTTTTCCGCCATTACATAGCAGAAGTCGAGAAAAGTTTACCGCAAGATGTCGCGTCGATCGCAGCCGTCCTGTCCACAACGCTTCGTAGTTGGTCATAATGGTATAATTGTTCGGTCACAGTCAATATATACAGTCGCGAAGCTCTGATGATATTTCTCATCCGAGGCGACTACTGTGCTCCAAGCGGCGAGGTAGAGGAAGGGCTGTACGTTCACGTACTACACTACAGTATAAAATAGAATAACTTCTGAACTATTCATGCAAATAATGTCCTGACAAGGTTATTGTAATCCTTATGAAATGCTGGAAGAGGTCAAACAATTTATTTCTATGAGGGGTTCGAAGATAATATCAAAATATTTATTTAATCTTAAGGAGTTATTTTTCCCGCGGACTATAATATAAATTCGCTTCTATAGAGCATCCAGAGTTAAGAAAAGACTACAGGCCTTATGGGCCTGCTGCCTTCCACTGTTGCCATACTCGCTCACTCAGCGCGGCTCGGACACTTCTTGCGAAATACAGTCATGACATAAAATTATACAACGCTTGGTACAGCTGTTGCAAGACTAATAATAATATAAATGCCAGATTATCTCCAGTCATTAATGAAATTTCGTTTTGCCATAACGTTTCTAAGGATAATAGCCCACTGACTGTATCGTTCGAAATAGAGGAAGAGTTTGAACATGCAGGGATGCGAACTAAATAATAATAATAATAATAATAATAATAATAATAATAATAATAATAATAATAATAATAATAATAATAATAATAATAATAATAATATGCATATCCAGAAACCGAAATGATTGTCTTGTTTCTTATATCTAAGAAAGTTTCATGATCGTTGTTGCTTTAAGGGAGCGCAGTGCTGAGTCTATTAGCCCCCAGAAACATTTCATTATTAAGGCATATACTGTGTGGTTACAACACAGGAAGCTGACGGCGAGATATCTCTGTCTCGGTGATGTATCCTTCAGCTCATTTCAGATAAATTTACTCGTAAGTGACAACAGATGCAAGGGCTTCATGTTTATCACAAAATACGATAACTTAAATATTCTTCCGCAACATAAAATACGGAATGCTGAATGACCTATTCGTATGATTTCTTAAAATCAGGTAGTTCGGAGTTGCTGTTTTTCGGAAGTGAGGACTGTGTTCAGAGTTGGCGGTTCATCTCTAAAATAGAATTCATGAACAGTGCGCCGTATTCCACTTCTGACAAAATCATGGTATTTAATGAGTCTGGAATTACTGCGAATTAACTGTTTCCTTTCCCGCTTCTTGCTGGGACTCTGGAGTGCCCTTCGCTGGCTTCCTTCCTTATTTTGAAGACGGAAGTCTTCGAAATTCCTAAAAACTTTGCGGCTTTCTCTACTACCCAGTTTACACTTCGTCCTGGATGCTTTGTTTTCAAATATGAAAATGAATTAAGCACCATTTGCCGTTCCTTTCTCCTGACAACTTCACTACTTATCCTTTTCACATGTTCAGCTATAATTTAAATGTATTACTCGCTGACTGATTATATAAAAAAATACTAAACAGACAAAAACTATACGCGATACACACAACCAAAAGCAATGCAATACACGAAAAATGAAACACAATAAATTATACTGTATTTATAACAAAACACTATGCGCCCCAGGAAGACGATCACTTCACTCTGCCGAATATCTCCCAATCATTGTAATGAGTGACACACACAAAAAGGGAAACATGCCGAACTGACCTCACCAATGATGATTCGCAGTGGTTAAGCTGAGTTATTACACGTGTTGTCTACTGTACACACTTCCGCACTACACGCTGAAATGTGGCGCGCAATGCGACAAGCATGGCCGGCTGTTCCGTGTACTGAACCGCATATACGATATTTAAAAGGATAAACTCAAAGATATCAAAATGATTTTACGTCTTATTTAGTATTGTATGGCACAACCAATCCTTGTTTCATAAGAAAAAGTATACATTTTGATAGGAATTCATTATAATATTTATATACATGTAGAACTAAAGTGGGTAACACCAACAGAAGTAAAAGCCCATAAGGCCTGTAGTCTTTTCTTAACGCTGGATGCTCTATAGAAGACAACCGGTTGGAAACAGGTATATACCATCCCGGACTTTTTTGTAGAGGTTTCTATGCTCTACAATTCGTACGCTTACACTTGGGGTCTATCGTTGACGGTTCACGCAGCGTAAGCCAAGAAAGCAAGTGACCGACCAACCGACATCGAACCTGCCAAGTTGGGCTAAAAAGGCCAGCGATCTACCATGGTCGGTCACTTGATTTCTTGGCTTACGCTGCCTGAACCGTCAACGATAGACCCACTGATCACAGAATAACATAGAGATGGCAATGCCTACTGCAATTCATTGGCTCGCTGAAGCCAAGTTTTGCGCGCATCGCCATGTTGGCATTACCAGTAGTGCTAGTTAATTCCTATCCGAGTCACGTTAATTCCTACCAGAGTCTGTCATTTTAAAAGATTTCTGTAACATTATTTCATTCGTTAACGTATCTAATGCAGTAGAAAAGTGCCTTAGTCATAATGATAAGCACGGGACAGTCCAGAACACTGTTTCAATCGCAGTACCAGTAGTTTAAAATTCGAAAATATGAGCTCAAATAGCCTGTTATTATATCAGATTGTATTTAGCTCAAACGAATTGCCGATTTGCAAGGTGCAGCTAAAAATAATGGAAAATTTCGTAAATACTTATTTTAGAGAAAAAATAAGACAGGTTATGGACCATGAATATTATATAGATACCATATACAGTACACATCCAAACAAAATATCATACACAATAAAATATACGCAGTCTATAGGCCTATAAATAAAATAATACAGGTCAATAATAAATATATCCTGGAAGAGCAGTAACGATGAGGCAAATAGGCCTAATTATTATAGAATTGTTGAGCCAAGTAAATCATATCAAAAAAAGGAATATTTTTACATTAGTACACTTGATAAAATTCATTAATTCATCTCAAGGATTATTTTGTAATGTAATGAAATAACCATACCTTAAATAACTATATGGCTACATGGACTTCAAGTGAGATAAAGTATGGTACATACAACAACCACAAATATTACACTTTCAATGACATTCACATCATATAAAATAATGTACACAGGACTAGGCTTAATATTTTACTGGTCAGAACACACAAAATGCATTCTAATTAAATATATTTCAGTATGTGTGTCGCATACCAGTAGACAAAGAATTCATTTTTTCGCGACTGTCCAGAAAACAATACCAGTTTGGTAAAATGTTGGGGAATTTGAGAGAGATGCATCGAGTATTGTCGTTTCTACAAAAGTGGTGAAACTTTCTGGATGGCAATTGCTTCAGTTAGCAATGGGAAATGATTAGTTTCAAGTTCCTGGTGAAGAAAATGGTATTTAATATCCTCAAGAATGTCAGCTCCTATGCAATCTTGTAACACTTTACAAACCAGATGCTTCACCTTAAATGATCTCTGAGCAGAAGGAACTTTAACATCCCTAATACTCATACTTTGCCTGAATACAATTTCACAAGATTTACAAATTTTGCAAACATCTCTTAATGGTTTCACTAAGCCACTAAGACTGAAATAAGGCCATTTAACCTATCACCAGTGTCTATAAGGATGCTGAGATTTTCTGGGCATAAAATCTTACTTTCTAAACTCCTGACCACAAACCCTGCAATGTACTCATGGAAGTCCCATGTCATCTCATTGTAGTTTGTCTTTCCAGGTAATACAATATAGTCATGATCCAGAAGGCAATGTTGAAGAGATGTTTGGGACAATACCTTAGATCAGGGCCTCTCAAACGCCGAAACTCTCACGCGTGCAGAGCGAGGTGCATAGGCTCTGTGCACTGTACATCGGTCCCCATCGGCGGAACTCGGCTTGACTCGGATGGTGTCGTGTGCTGATAGCGACGAAGCGTTTGGTGGTAGACGACGTGTTTATCAGTGAAATGGATAAGCGCACGACAACAACATAATAATGGAGCAACCTGTTTCGAAGAAATCAAAGACTATCGAAAGTCCATTTCAATCGAACTGGGAACTTTCGTATTTTTTTGTCTGTCGTGACGATAACCCCAAATGCTTAATCTGTGGGACGATAATTATGTGCGTAAGAAAATCGTCTATTGAAAGACACTACAACAGACTACATTCAGAAAATTATTGTGAAATCATAGGAGACGCCAGAGAGAAAGAATTAAGTAAGTTGAAACATCTTGAAGAAGAGCATTCTATATCCACAAATGTGGTTTGTTCCAGTACTGTAGCGTTTTCAGTTTGGTTACGGGTTCTACATTTTTTTAAAATTATGTTTACATTCCTCTCAAACATGTATCTGTATTTCTAATTCACTTCTTTAATATATCTAATTTAGGGCGAGGAAGATGAAGGGTGTAGTGACGCTGCTCTTAGAGCTAGTTATAAAGTTGCTTTACGGCTATACTGAAATTCAAGTTAAGAGCTTAGGAAAAGTATCCTTCCGCATGTGAGCACGTCCCCTGTTCCCCCTTCCCGTCTCGTCATGGTTCTCTATCTCCACCACAACCAGCTTATCATTAACGCCGTGCGTCCATCTGACAAGTACAGTACTTCATTCTGAAATAGTGAAGCATCAAACGAAATCACTGCCTTTCACATAGCTGTACTTTCATTACGTACCATACCTATTTATTCCTTTATTGACCATGTAAAACCTACAGATTACTGACGAATTCCGAGGCAAGAGAAGCAAGAATTATTTTTGTTTCATAATGCGATTTGTGTGAGGCACATCGAGACTTACAACATACGTAAACGATTCCGCTCTCGTGCAACGACTGTCAGTGGCAGTTTCTCACAGTTAAAAAAGCTGAAAAACCCACCGGTGAGTGGGATTGCAAAATACAATGCTTCCAGGAATGTTGTAAATATTGTAGTCTCGTCATTCGGAAGGTAAAAACGAACTCATGATCCTCTCATGACAACATTTCTGTAGGTAGAGGGCGGTTGCGAATATAAAGTAAAGTACATATTATTATTATTATTATTATTATTATTATTATTATTATTATTATTATTATTATCATCGAATACGCCAAAGATCCTATTCCCATACCGTGTTAAGGCCCTTCCTGTTTTATTTACGGCGAGTGCTGAGCTGACACATCGTTCTTTTCCGGGAGACTTGGATTTTCCATTCCAAGCGAACGGCGTAAACACTGTACACAGAAATGCCGATCAGCTGCGCCGACTTTTTCACGTCTTCCACAGTCCACAGTGGATTCTAATCTCGTAGGCTACTGTAAACGTTTAAAACAATTTGGTTTAGATTTTCTACTTTATTTTCCTCTACTTTTGTTAGCTTTAAAGTATTTCACAGGGAACTCAAGCGTCATCACAGCATCACACACGTCTTGCTCACAGCTGGCAGCCATTATGAATACTGAACAGTGAACACGCTGTTGCAGCCAGTATTGCCAACAGTTTTCTTGGATCCATCTTCAACGTCCCACCTATTATGCGAACTTATCAACAGTGGAATGAACTCGAACAAACTTACTAAGTACACAGTGCAATAAGATATCAATATCATATTAAATTATTATTATTTTGCTACATACACCACTGAGAACAATAACTATTCACAGCCATCTACGTATGAAATATAAGAGTTGGTAACGAACCCGAATAACATACAACCTGTGATATATTTTCCATATTTATACAGGCAAAAAGTTTAATTCATCAAGTCAGTTCACCAGAATATCTAACCAAACTGAAGGAAGCTCCTGACTTCAGGAACAAGTAACAAACCTAGGGAACTATTTGGCGCTGCGGAAGCCTTTTCACCGACCAGAAGTCTGACTAACATCAAAGGGACCGCTAAGGTCTTAAGTTGACTCTCAGTATAGCAAGAGCTGGGAAGCCGTTTATGGAAGGGCCACTAATATAGAGTATTTTGTTGGACGTAGTAGAGACAATGAATCCTACATTAGCTCCAGCATACAGCAGAATACCACTGTCCAGTATGACAATAACACGACGAATCAGCGACATTGCAGGGAATTTGCGTGAACAATTGGCAGCCAAAACGCAAGGCTTCTTTAGCGTATTCCATTGCACTTGATGAGTCAACGGATATTAGCGACACATCCCAGTTAGCCATTTTTTACGTGGCGTAGACGACGACCTGCATGTAACGGAAGAGCTCCTAGATATGATTTCAATGAAGGACACTACTACAGGTGCGGATATTTTAGACGCGGTCGAAATGGCAGCTGAAGGAATAGGACTCACTTGGGAAAAGCTATTTTCCGTGACAACAGACGGGGCGCCAGCAATGCGCGGTAAAGTAAAAGGGTTCACTGGTTTACTGCGGAAAAAGCTTAATATGCCGAATTTGCCATCCATTCATTGTTTTGCTCACCAAGGGGCTCCTTGTGCAAAAGTTATCAGTCTTCAAGACGTGATGAACGTAGTTGTGCGTATCGTGAACTGTATTCGTTCTCACGGGCTCACTCATCGCCAATTCAAAGAATTTTTGGTTTCACTTGAGGAAGAGTATCCCGATATCCCCTACCATACAGAGATACGGTGGTTAAGCAAGGGAAAGGTGATTTTACGATTTTTTCGAATACGCCACGCTGTTGCTGAGGTTTGGTAGAAAAAGGACGTCCAGAGCCACTTTTACATGACCCTGAATGGGCAGCTGACTTTGGAATTTTAGCAGATATTATGGCTCTTCTAAATGATCTAAGTCTGAAACTCCAAAAAGAAAATCATCTAATCAACGACATGGTCAGCAAGATTAAGGCTTTCCAACAGAAACTTCAACTCCTCAAACACAACCTTTCGGAAAAGAATATGGAACACTTCCCTGAGCTAGGTAAGCGATATATATACATAAATATAATATTTAATAAATACTCTAGGTTTTACAAAGTGGTTTACTAAAACGTTCCTATGGTTTTGTTTGACAGCATATGAGCGGGAAGGAGCACGCTTTGAAAAATACGTCGAGGTGCTACAATCACCTGAAAACGAGTTTAGCGACCGATTCCAGGTAAAGTACCGGTATACCGACAACTGTAAAAAAGTAGATGATTTTAAGTGTACAAGCGTAACATGCAATTAGAAAACATTCGTCCACAATACCTCTTTATGTAAATATGTCCCTTTTGGTACTCCAAAGTAATTTCATATATTAAAAACATAACTTTTATTTTAAAAACGTGTGTTTCTCGTTACAGGATATTAATGACCTGCAGCCAATGCTTGGTGTCTTTGTAAATCCCTTTTCGGTAGCAGTTGAAAGTGTATCTCCTGATTTGCAATTTGAATTAATAGATTTGTAAAACGATGATCGTCAAAAAGATCTGTTTTTCCAAACAAAGACTTTGCCCGAATTCTACCAGAATTTGTCGAAGGAAGATTTTCCCAAGCTGCATCGAGAATCAGCTAAGATTATTTCTATGTTTGGTTCCACATGTATATGTGATAGTTTTTTTGTTTTGACTTGTACGAAAACTAGATTGTATGCTAGAATTTCTTGTAATTTAAAGAACGCTCTCAGAATTGCTGTCCGCCGATCCCTTATTCCAGACATTACTGGTATAATTGCAAGAAAAAAGGAAAAGAAGGGCTAGAGAAGAACACTACTCAAACCAAACGTAATCTACAGTATATGCCGACAAATATCCAGCATGCCGTGCACCACCTGTAAAGTTGTTTAGTACCCTGGTCGGAAATGGGACCCTCGAACCAAACTGAAAGAAGAGTGTTTTTTAATAACACTGGTAACCTTGTCCCATACAACTGAGCGTCTCCGCTCACCACACGTAAACATTTCGCTGTGGGGGAGAAACAGCAGTGAAGGTGAGGACCGCGGAGACAGGCCGAACGGGTGAGGCAGGTGTAGGGAAAGAGGAGTGGGGGGTCTGCACTCTGGTCAACCAAGAGAAGTCTTTTGCACAGTGCACAGTGCATGCACCACGCGCATGCACCCTGAGAGGCCCTGCCTTAGATGAATATTCTAGCATTCTTGCTTTAGGGAATGATGCATTTATCACATCCTCAGGAGACTTGTTCTGAGCGGTCAAAATACTGATTTTTTCAGTGGCCATTTCTGGATTCATGTAACTCAGAACTAATTAATATTTTCTTCAATGCAGCAGTGAATTGCTTAACAGTGGGGTTATTATTATGTTCACCCTGAGATATAATATAACTAAACAGTCTCTCAAGATGGTCTTGACTTCCTCTATACAGAGGAAAATACTTCAGTGGAAATTTTCTGATGAGTCCGCAACAAAGAAATCGTACATTGAAATGGTGCTCTCAATACCAATTAGAAACCCCAAAAATCTGTCTTTCTGGAGGATAAGTATTGTACCGGTTACTAACTGTACATGAGTATTTTTTGAGTATAAATGACATTTAATTATCACGCGTAATATTCTGAGCACGCCTGGTTTGTTTAACGTCAGCGGGGCAAGCAAGCGAGTGAAGGACAGCTGTGAGCTGTGACGTAGCCACAGGGGCTAGCTAGACCGCCCGCCCGTCACACCACGTGTTCCCAGCCAGGACTCGTATACACTGACTGACAGAGCAAATGCAACACCAAGAAGGAGTGGTCAGAACTTTATGCCAATTGCAGGGTAGACTGACGTCACTGAGGTATGCTCATGATGTGAAATGCGCCGCTGTGCTGCGCACGTAGCGAACGATAAATGGGACACGGCGTTGGCGAATGGCCCACTTCGTACCGTGATTTCTCAGCCGACAGTCATTGTAGAACGTGTTGTCGTGTGCCACAGGACACGTGTATAGCTAAGAATGCCAGGCCGCCGTCAACGGAGGCATTTCCAGCAGACAGACGACTTTACGAGGGGTATGGTGATCGGGCTGAGAAGGGCAGGTTGGTCGCTTCGTCAAATCGCAGCCGATACCCATAGGGATGTGTCCACGGTGTAGCGCCTGCGGCGAAGATGGTTGGCGCAGGGACATGTGGCACGTGCGAGGGGTCCAGGCGCAGCCCGAGTGACGTCAGCACGCGAGGATCGGCGCATCCGCCGCCAAGCGGTAACAGCCCCGCACGCCACGTCAACCGCCATTCTTCAGTATGTGCAAGACACCCTGGCTGTTCCAATATCGACCAGAACAATTTCCCGTCGATTGGTTGAAGGAGGCCTGCACTCGCGGCTTCCGCTCAGAAGACTACCATTGACTCCACAGCATAGACGTGCACGCCTGGCATGGTGCCGGGCTAGAGCGACTTGGATGAGGGAATGGCGGAACGTCGTGTTCTCCGATGAGTCACGCTTCTGTTCTGTCAGTGATAGTCACCGCAGACGAGTGTGGCGTCGGCGTGGAGAAAGGTCAAATCCGGCGGTAACTGTGGAGCGCCCTACCGCTAGACAACGCGGCATCATGGTTTGGGGCGCTATTGCGTATGATTCCACGTCACCTCTAGTGCGTATTCAAGGCACGTTAAATGCCCACCGCTACGTGCAGCATGTGCTGCGGCCGGTGGCACTCCCGTACCTTCAGGGGCTGCCCAATGCTCTGTTTCAGCAGGATAATGCCCGCCCACACACTGCTCGCATCTCCCAACAGGCTGTACGAGGTGTACAGATGCTTCCGTGGCCAGCGTACTCTCCGGATCTCTCACCAATCGAACACGTGTGGGATCTCATTGGACGCCGTTTGCAAACTCTGCCCCAGCCTCGTACGGACGACCAACTGTGGAAAATGGTTGACAGAGAATGGAGAACCATCCCTCAGGACACCATCCGCACTCTTATTGACTCTGTACCTCGACGTGTTTCTGCGTGCATCGCCGCTCGCGGTGGTCCTACATCCTACTGAGTCGATGCCGTGCGCATTGTGTAACCTGCATATCGGTTTGAAATAAACATCAATTATTCTTCCGTGCCGACTCTGTTTTTCCCCCAACTTTCATCCCTTTCGAACCACTCCTCCTTGGTGTTGCATTTGCTCTGTCAGTCAGTGTATTCTAGATTCCACGTCACATCTTCCCGAATGTTCGACGGGGAAAATTTTGTAACTCCCGTAATAATTATGCTAGCGGCTTGATCGATATGTCATCTTGTTTGGGATCACCTGAACGTCGCAATGCTCGAGTTTTAAGTAAATCCGTCGAGGGATTCGGGAGATATTCAGTCAAGCCGTATTGTGACGTAGACGTCCCGGATCGAATAAAAGGAGGGCCCACTGTAGCCTGTTCACTCAGTTACAGCTGAGTAGTCAGCGTGGATACTCTCGCTGCTACTATCGTCGTGTAGTGACAGTCCCGACGAGGAACTCTGTAATTTTCTAAGTATTCATAAAGTGAACTTGTATTTTCTTCGAGTGTGGGAGAACGAATTCTTCCAAGTATTCTCAAGTGGACTTGCAATATTTCGAGTGTTAAAGAACATTTTCTAAGTCTTCATAATTGAACTTACAATATTTACGGGTGTTGGAGACTGGAATTTTTTCAATTATTCATGAAATGGACTTGTGTTATTTACGTGTGTTAAATTCATAATTGGACTTGTATTATTTACGTGTGTTAAAGAACGAATTCTTCATAAATTGAACCTGCAATATTTGCGTGTGTTAAGAGACTCATTTCTCTAATAAACTGTGATTTATAAACTTTGCCGGTGATGAACTCTAACTTCATTCAACGTCTTTAAAACATAAATTTCGGATTTCACCTGTGTTTATTCAAAGACTTGGATACCTTGCCAGTGATAGACTGTAAATTTATTCATGTGGATGGACTTGTGTTTTTCGTCCATGTTCACTCAAAGACTTGTACATTCGTCAGTGTTGATTCAAAAACTTTATAAATTTCACCAGTGATAGACTGTAAATTTATTCATATGGATGGACTTGTGTTTTTCGTCCATGTTCACTCAAAGACTTGTACATTCGTCAGTGTTGATTCAAAACTTTATACATTTCGCCAGTGACAGACTGTAAATTTATTCATATGGATGGACTTGTGTTTTTCGTCCATGTTCTCTCAAAGACTTGTACATTCGCCAGTGTTGATTCAAAACTTTATAATTTTCATGTGGATGGACTTATGTTTTTCGTCCGTGTTATTTTCAAAGACTTGTACCTTCGCCAGTGATGAACTTTAAATTTGGTCATAGTTTCATGAGAAGGGACTTGTGTTTTTTTGCCAGTATTTATTCAGAGACGAAGACTTTTGCTAGTGGTGAACTCTGAAATTATTTATAATCCTCGTATACAGAGATATATCATTTTACGAGTGTTAAATTTTGAAAGTCTTGACAAATAATAATCAGTAACTTCGCTAATAGGTTAATCACCCAAGGTTTTTATGAACTCAGAGTTATCAGTACTGCGAGTGGGCTTGGAGACATCAACCCTCTCAGTCACATTGGACTGAGGTAGTAAATGATTATCTGCAACATCACCAGGATCATCGGGGTTCAACCTGGGCCTCGAAAGTTCGAGGCATCTCTACCTTCTACCAACCCAGACAGTCCAGCCGCTTCTGTACGGAGTCCCTGGAATCTTCTGGAGCGTGATCCAACCTGCCCGGCTTGGTGAACTGGAGAATCCGAGCCATATTATAGGACTATGTGGAAGACAACTTGTATCTACCTGGAAGTGATGTGCAATTTCATGTCTTAAATGAATAAACTCATGTTCAGTCAAAGTCAAAGTTTTCTTGTAGATAGGACCCTACCTCCTGTACCGAGCCCTAGCTACTATTCACCCAGTTTTTGCCCTGAGAACTATATACTTGCTTACTTTAAAATATAATCTGAGAGTCGGGCTCTTTTACCGGTACATTATACGGGCTTGTCACTGAATCCCACCTGTATCTGCATAATGTACTGTTTGGCTCTCAAAAGGAAATCTTTGATTTCAGAAATATTCTTTTAATTCAGAGCTTTGCTAAACTATTTACCCCTTATACTCCTAGAATTTAGAACATCAAAGAGAATTTTAAATATCGGTATAAATTCTGCTGTAGCCTCACGATCATGGAAACCTTCAATTAGTTTAATTGAACAATACAAACAGACTGACTTAAAACTTGTGCAACTAATTTGGCCTCAATCTTTAATTTTTGTATAATGTATGTGTGAATTCCTTCCTTTTGTAGCAACTCGTTTAACATCTCAATAAAATTCCACGCTATTACCTCACCTGACCCATTACATAAGTATTTCTTGTCACCTAAAGTATTCCTAACCAATTTCAATGTATGGCAAGCATCCAGAAGAAAATAAACAGGCTCTTTGGTAACTGGATGGATAAAATGAGTAAACATGTTATTTTCTTTTATGTTACAACCCAGGCTTCCAGCTGAAGCAATATTTGTTTCAGCACCATCACAAGTCAATGAAGTCACTGTCACATCAGAATCATGCAGCAATGTAAAACACTGTTCTGTAAGAGCACTTATTTGTGCAGCTTTTATGCCATGCACAAAAAGTATCCTAAAGGAATCTTCCAGGAAGTATTCACAAATACCAAGTGAAAAACTATGGCTTCTGAAGCTAATGGTGTTGAGTCATCTGCATTATTAATCCCAACTTTTACAGACCCATGAAATTTATTGCCATCTCATTCCACACGTTTCCTTATAGCCATGGAATCAAATTAAAGTGCACAAATCTTAGTGCCTGTGTATGATTTAAGTATTTGAAAAGCTTCAGCACAGAACCCAGGATTTGCATCTACACTTTGATACCATCGAGATAATGTTCTAGGGTGTGGAAGACAAGTGTCAAAAGTGTTTCTCACAAATGAATATGCATTTGGAGAATGGGAATTAAGAAAAATGGCAAATGCTTTTAAATTCTCACCATACAGCTTTTGCACTTTGTTACAGGAAGCCTTATCTTGTTGTTTATACAGACACAATGAGGTATCTGACAAACCACTTAACATTTCGCAGTACTCATTATCTATCAGAGCCTTCTTTTAAGACTACCTACAACAGTACTTTGTTCAGCTACCTTTTCCTTCATTCGCAACTTTTTCTGGTGCAGTAATGTTATTTCCTTTCTTTATGCAATTTCTTTGGTTTTTCAAATGATCTATTTGGGCACTAAACACTTTTCTGCACTTTTATTACAGATAGATTTTTTCCACAACAGGTAATTCCTGGACTGCTGCAGAGGTGTCTAATGAAGGCATTTCCACAGTCTTTGTGATTTTAAGGACCCTCCTCTCCCGCAAAATAAATTTTAAAAGTAGTAGGCTTACTATATAAATATGTATTTCGACATATTTCTGATATCAAACGTCTAGAAAGCAGCCAACACAGATGGCGCAGTCCATTCCCTCAGCTTTACGACACACAATGAAGTACGATCAAAATTACGTTCAGTAAATTGAGCTGAACGTATGGCGCTGAAAAGTGTGAGGGACAAATTTTCCCTTCGTATAGCTCTTATCCATTTCTTCTGTCGTTCATTATCTTTAGGAAAACTGTAAATGATAAAGGGGCCTCTTAACCTAAACTGCATGTGCAAGGAGAAAAATTCGGCCCTGAATATTCTCAAAAACATATTGCTTACCTGTGAAAAGTTATATCTGGTATTTTCTTTGAAGCTCTGTTTGCGTATCCATACGCTACACAAGTCGGCATTTAAAAATCATAACACAAACTTCCTTTATTTACTTCACACGTGGTGCACTGCTCACTTACTTACACTTCTTCTTCTTCTCCTTCTTAGGATTTTCTTGGGCGCTGCTGAAAAGCCATTACCCAATCACGACACTTATCACAAATCTTCAAGAGAAACAGACTGAGTTTAACTTATGAGGGATAGAGTTGTTCAACACTTGTAGAAACACTCGGGTTACAGGTCGAGAACGTTACGTCAGCAGATGTTATAGCAAAGTGATTGGGTTACAGTTATGTAGAGTTACTTACACTAACTGGTCTCCAATGTTATGGTAGTGATTGGACTATCGAATGAAAACTACCGAATTATACGATAGTTGTCAACTACCCTTACAACCAATTGTATCCGTTTGCATTCGGTTTTTTCATTCGAATCGCAAATTCAAATTGGTTCCACTAGTTCAGCACTTAAATCGGCCTCCTCTTTCGTTATGGAATGAAGTTAATCGTTTATTATAAATGAATAGATCTGACTCCAAGTTGTATAGTGATAAATGCAATTTTTATTATTGTGCACATTTTCAATAGAAAATCATGTTACAGTTTTTATAAACACTTGCCATATACTAACCATGAACCTCTAATGATTTGACATTAGCCTTAAATGAATGGAATTATGTTTAAATTAATATATGCACTATTACATGGCCCTAGGAAAATATGTTGTCTTTAGTTTAGTTTAGTTTTCTGTATTCGTATTACTTTAATATGTAGTGTCATTACAGTAAGGTGTTTACCTATCCTTCGTCTGAAATTGCCTAATATTTGTTATTTTATGCACAGACGATCTTACATTCATTAACGTGTTGTTAGGGACACAAAAATGCATTTTATTTAAAATGAAACATAATGACCACAATTACTTTAATCGGGACATTTCATCTTATTTTATAGACCAACGTATTTCAGTTCCCAATCAATTCTTTCGAATATTGTGTAACTTTTGTTACTAGTCTCAATATTTCCGCTTATATCACTACCAACAAAAGAAACACGCTATAAAAATCGGTAGTATAATACAATTCACATTTCGGTAGTTAGTAGTATGGGATTTATTACTAGTTTCTAGTACTACTGCAGTACAAAGCGTGTATTACTACTTTATAACCGATTTCAAACCGAACACTTCACGCTTCACAATCGGTAGTCTACAGATAGTTTAAAAGATTCCATATTCCTATCACTATGTTATGGTACAAGCAATATGGCGGCCGCTTGTGTCCCCTGACTTCAACTCAGACGGCACATTGCCTACTTTATGTTATTCTGTGCTCGGTGGATAGACCCCAAGTATAAGCGTACGAAATGTAGAGCATAGAAACCTCTACAAAAAGTCCGGGACGGTATATAACTATTTAAAACCGGTTGCCCTCTAGAAGCGATTTTATGTTAGAGTCCGCGGTAAAAAATAACTCCTTAAGATTAAATAAATATTTCGATATATCCTTGAACTCTTCATCGAAATAAATTGTTTGACCACCTCCACTATTTCATAAGGATTACAATAACCTTATCAGGACATTATTTGCTTGAATGGTCCAGAAGTTATGACCATTTTAGACTGTAGTGGTAACGTTGCCTACGTTATAATAAAAGGCCTGGAAATAGAGTCCGTAAAACGCTGTCGAAGTGGTCACACTGCAGTTCAATGCCGGGCCACTAAGATCGCCTCCTTGCACCTTTTTTACCCGGTTCGCGTCTCTAAACGTGTTTAGTGTGTTGGTTGTGTATGTGTGTATTCTCGTGATAATAAGCACTCGCAATTCCAATCATGGTTTATTGCTGTGTTTCTTATTGTCATTCATGAGAAATTAAAGGTCGAGGAATTTCAACTTCACAAGTTTCCAGTGAATAGTGCTTTAAGGCCCGGTTGTATAAAGACATCTGACTGGAGATCAATTAAGAACTTAGTTCTGAAAATGAACTGAGATTACGACTTCATCGCGTTGTATAAAACTGAACTCGGTTTACACATGTGTAGTTCAAATGTAATCGGAGTTCAAAAAATTGGACGTGGCAACACCGCAAAACAAATGAAATACGAAATAGCTCGGCCCGTTGGATAATACTTAAATAGTGTGATTGACCTGGCCGTGACTGTCAACAAATGAAATACGAAATTGCCGTGACTGTCGAAGAAGGAGAAGAAGATAATATTGTTATCTCGCGAAGTAAACACGGAAGGAAATTCACACAGAAAGAAAAGGGCGATCTGGTGGATATTGTACTATCAAGGTACAAACATATAATAGAAAATAAAAGAACCTATATGGTGACATCAAAGTTGAAAGAGAAAGCCGTTGATTTGTCAACGTTAAAGAGCTCTCCAACAACCATTTGAAAACTTACTGTAGCATAAAACCTAAGAGTTGTTAGGAACATACACATGGGTGACAGGGGATAATTTATTTTACTAGGTTTTTGTAGTGTGTCCCTTAACTTTAGTTCCAGTCGTTCCACAAAATCTTTCGATAAACGAAGTCTTATTTTGAACATTTCACACAATTCTAAAATCGGATTCAGTCTGTGCCGAAAGACGCGAGGAGCTCGTTGTAAAAATTCTTCTTCATCAGACGAAAAGTCGGAATAATCTGACATCCCTGCTAAATAAAATATATATGCTTTGTTTTGTAAACTTGAAACATAATAGAAAGCTAAGTAACAACATGTTGGTATAGCAGTAGGCTATGGTTAATATTATATTCACATAACCTCACTTCTGAAAAAATAGAGCGATCTTTAGCAATATTATTTAACTACTAATATTCAATATATTTATAACACACCTCGATATTATTAAGGTACGGTATTCTTACGCAGATACGATACAAGGAAACACTTCTCAAGTCTTCAGGTCTACTTCAATGTTTAATATGAATGATAATGATCTAAGTTCAAGGAGATTAACCGACGAATATTCGGCAGTCAAATCTGAACTTAGATCAAGACGAGATGAGATTAGCGTTTATACAACGGAAAATCGAAGTTCAACTTGACTGGCAGCCATTTTTCCTCTTTAAACTCAGATCAAAAGTTTTATACAACCGGGCCTAAAAGAACTGTGTCTTGTTGCTATATCTCGCGGATGAGACAAACTGGGATCTCTCTGGGTTCCTACAGAAAAATCTAGGGTGTGCAGTAAACACTTCATAGAAGAAGACTTTAGTATATGTACATCTAAAAGATACTCCTGCCAAATAAAGTCCCTTCAGTTTTTACAGAGTTTCCCAAACACAAACAAGTCACTTTAAAATGTAGTCAAGCTCCCAATAGAAGACAGCTTGAAAAACCGGAAAGTGAAAATGAGTATATAAGAAATAAGAGAAAATGTGCGGGAAAATCAGATTCTCCTGTTCCTGATAATACTGGAGAATCTGACCTGATAAATATAGGCACCGCAACAGTAGGTCCACAGCTTTCTCCCGTCCTAAAACCAACAGTACCAAAATACATCACCAGGAAATTGAGGAAGGAGATAAGAAGAACCAGAAAGCACGTGACCATTATTAAGAAGTTGAGCGTAAAAATCCGTGACCTGGAAGCAGAACTTAGTAAAGAAAAATCCCGGAAATTTTGCAACCCGAGTTTCTAAAATTCAGAAGGTAGCTGAGGGAGGAAGTACACTGACTGACAGAGCAAATGCAACACCAAGAAGGAGTGGTTCAAAAGGGATGAAAGTTGGGGAAAAAACAGAGACGGCACGGACGAATAATTGATGTTTATTTCAAACCGATATGCAGGTTACACAATGCGCACGGCATCGACTCAGTAGGATGTAGGACCACCGCGAGCGGCGATGCACGCAGAAACACGTCGAGGTACAGAGTCAATAAGAGTGCGGATGGTGTCCTGAGGGATGGTTCTCCATTCTCTGTCAACCATTTTCCACAGTTGGTCGTCCGTACGAGGCTGGGGCAGAGTTTGAAAACGGCGTCCAATGAGATCCCACACGTGTTCGATTGGTGAGAGATCCGGAGAGTACGCTGGCCACGGAAGCATCTGTACACCTCGTACAGCCTGTTGGGAGATGCGAGCAGTGTGTGGGCGGGCATTATCCTGCTGAAACAGAGCATTGGGCAGCCCCTGAAGGTACGGGAGTGCCACCGGCCGCAGCACATGCTGCACGTAGCGGTGGGCATTTAACGTGCCTTGAATACGCACTAGAGGTGACGTGGAATCATACGCAATAGCGCCCCAAACCATGATGCCGCGTTGTCTAGCGGTAGGGCGCTCCACAGTTACTGCCGGGTTTGACCTTTCTCCACGCCGACGCCACACTCGTCTGCGGTGACTATCACTGACAGAACAGAAGCGTGACTCATCGGAGAACACGACGTTCCGCCATTCCCTCATCCAAGTCGCTCTAGCCCGGCACCATGCCAGGCGTGCACGTCTATGCTGTGGAGTGAATGGTAGTCTTCTGAGCGGACGCCGGGAGTGCAGGCCTCCTTCAACCAATCGACGGGAAATTGTTCTGGTCGATATTGGAACAGCCAGGGTGTCTTGCACATGCTGAAGAATGGCGGTTGACGTGGCGTGCGGGGCTGTTACCGCTTGGCGGCGGATGCGCCGATCCTCGCGTGCTGACGTCACTCGGGCTGCGCCTGGACCCCTCGCACGTGCCACATGTCCCTGCGCCAACCATCTTCGCCACAGGCGCTGCACCGTGGACACATCCCTATGGGTATCGGCTGCGATTTGACGAAGCGACCAACCTGCCCTTCTCAGCCCGATCACCATACCACTCGTGAAGTCGTCTGTCTGCTGGAAATGCCTCCGTTGACGGCGGCCTGGCATTCTTAGCTGTACACGTGTCCTGTGGCACACGACAACACGTTCTACAATGACTGTCGGCTGAGAAATCACGGTACGAAGTGGGCCATTCACCAACGCCGTGTCCCATTTATCGTCCGCTACGTGCGCAACACAGCGGCGCATTTCACATCATGAGCATACCTCAGTGACGTCAGTCTACCCTGCAATTGGCATAAAGTTCTGACCACTCCTTCTTGGTGTTGCATTTGCTCTGTCAGTCAGTGTATGAAAGCAACCTTTATGTTAGAGCAACTTTAGAGCTTTGGGAAAGGAAATGTAAATACTAGGAGACTACAGTTAAAATTTGCGTGATTTTATCTTCAAGGTCGTCAATGGTTATCGGCTTCTCAGAACACTCGATATTTTGCATCTTCCTCATACAAGAACGTTGAAATCGTATGTTGGATACTCAAAAAGGGGAAACGGGTATAACTTCGCTAACTAAAGCCCGATTACTGCCCGAAAAACTGTAGTAAGTGAACGATAACGAAAAGGTTGGTTCCCTTATAATAGATGAAATGTCCATAAAGCCGAGACTAATGTATGACAGGAAATTAGATATGTTTATTTGACTGAATGACATTGAAATTGACGCTCTTGGAATCGAAGATACAGTAGGTTGGCCAATAAACTAATCTGAATTTTGTTCAAGGGGCAATCTACATATTACAGTATACCGTTGTTTTTCTATTTCACCCTGGATGCTATAAATGCTTCTGAAGAGTGTGATTTCAGGGTGATCAGAGTTGTGACGGACAATTCCCAGGTAAATGTTTCGATATTCAAAACTTTATGCGGAGGAAGCATTACGCATTAGATACGACATCCAGCTGTTCCTAATTTTTGTCCTAGTCACGTCATAAAAATCGTAATATCCCAACATTTGTCAAGAGACTTTCTTGTAAACAATGCTACCGTGACCGGAGGTCATTTGAGAGGTCTTTTCAAACTTCAGAAATCTTCAATTATGAAGCCAGTTAGGAAACTAACAATAAAAGTAGCTTACTAGACAAATTTGGAGAAAATTAATATATTGTATTTTCCCCTGAAACAAACGCTGCTTTGACGAGTGTAGAGGTGGTTTGACCTGAGAGTGTTAAAGGCAGGGACAGTTAAAAGAAACAATTTTTTTATGGAGCATTTTATGAAGTGGTTCGATGCGCATGATGTCTGCAACACCACGTATGGGACATATTCCAGGAATTAGTACAAAGTGGCATTTTTCAGCATTGAGGATGAACGCCTCATATGGTTAATAAATGATTTCCCGTCATATATCAAGAACATTCAAATGCATCTAGAGAAAGAGAAACGATTCACTAGGGAAACGTATCAGGCGTTGGTCTTGACTACACAGTGCACTGTGGCCTGCGTAAAATACTTCATGAATATAAGATCGCAATGTACCAACCAGTTTACTGCAATCAAGAATGTGCCAGATGAATGAAAAATATAGAAAGAATGAAAGTCGCGAGAATGTGCAAATTCCGCAGCTTCCTGAACACATAATGTCTATCATTTCAAAACACTTGCAAGGTAAATTACATCAGATCTGTGTGAACAATACTTAATTGTTAAGTGTTCGCTAGTATATAAATATGATTAATTTTTCAGATTCAACAGCTACAATGCCTAGTATTTATCTAGTTACGGTAGCAGGATACTTAGTGCGTGTGGCAGAAGAACAAACAGACTGTGAAGGGTGCTTAGAACATATCTCTTCTCCAGCTAGTGAAAGTCCAACATTGTGTCTTATTCGCTTTCAAGATCAAGGAGCCCTCAGATACCCGAAATCATCGTTTGTGGCTCTTCTGCGTACATTAGGAATTTGTCACCTCTGCTGTGCTGTATTTACCCGGACGACAGTTACTAAAATGTGTACGTTTTTTACTGAAAGCCATGTTCATCAGTGAAATTAAGTGTAGAGAGTGTAAAGAAGACAATCTACCACTTCTTCTACTCCAAATATTTCTGAGACCTCTATTAGACAACATTGCTTCGAGCCACTCAAGTAGAAGTGAGAAAGTTTTGAAACTTGATAAGAAGACACTGAGTAGGAAAGTTTTAAATCTTTAGAGACCGATCCAAGCCAATGAAGCACATCTCTATAAATAAGGTACTGTAAATAGTCAAAACAACTTTCAGCTCTCTTTATTTAGGATGTAATTTACTTATAGACATACTCGGCCATGGGAACACAAAGGGGCAAGAACGCGATCCTAGTGGCTGAGTGGTGAACTAAGATGGCACTCGTTTCCATTAGTACATTTCAAGGCCTTGTATTAAAGCGTAGGCATCGAGTGGTAATTCGTTCCCTGTTGTCTGTTAGCAATTTGCCTCTACCTCGCCGCTAAAGGTACTAGTGTCGCGCCAGCTGTCAAATCGACACACCTTCCTCATATTAGAGCTTCGCGACTGTATGTATTAGACTGTGGTTTATTCCTGCAGATCGTCTTTCGCTACATCAATTTCTATCACCCTTTTAAAGTCGTTCAAACTCCTCAATCACGGCAACCTTGTCGTCTGCGTTGGTGGGATGATGAGTGCCACAACATTATACAAAAACGTAAAAGATTATTTCGCCTTTATCGGAAAAACTTATCGCCTCACGACTATTTCGCTTTAAAACATCATATTGCTTATTCACGCCGAGTTTTTAATGCCAAACGCCGGGAAGCGTAGGGGAGCTGTATTTCATCACTTACAACATCCACACCGGTTACGCAACTCTGGAATACTGTTCGAACACAGACTCGTGTTTCTCAACATGCCGCAAGAGCGATAATCCCGACTGATGTGCTTGAGCAGTTTCTTCATGCTCTCACTCCGCACTATGTTTTCCCTGCCAGTACCTTTTCACAAGGCGATTCCAGTCGTTATTCTTCCATTTTATTACAATCTATTACACTATATGATTTCGAAGCAGTTATCCCAACATCCTCTCAGTCAGCACATCGCCCTGATTACATTACCTACAGTATGCTGCACTTATTGCATCCCACAGCTAAGCAAGTCATTCTTAAATACTACAATACCATATTATCTACACTTAAAGTGCCCTGTCAATGGAATGACTTCTTTCTTGTGCCAATCCTTAAACCGAATAAGATAGCCTCTGATTTTCACAGTTACGGTGGAATTGTTCTCAATTCGAGTACGAGGAAAACATTTCGTAAAATACTACTCCAGCGATTTCTTTGGGTGCTCGAATATTATAACCTGGTCCCAAAAAGTCAATATGCGTTTCTTAAGGGCCGTAGCACTCAAGATGTTATAAACACCTTTGTACTCGACCTAATATTGGCCAAGGCACGACGCCACAGTACCATAGCTACATTTCTTGCTATTCAAGGCGCATATGATTCTATTCCGTTACATATGTTATGGGATTGTCTTTGTGCTAAGAATTTCCCGCCTGATTTTATTTCCCCCTTTACATCAATTATTTACATATCGTAATCTTATAATAAAATCGTCTCAGCATCCTATTTCTAGTCGGCAGATGTCAAATGGCTTACCGCAGGGAGACATTTTTAGCGGGATTTTTTTGCTCTTTATATGCGCGATTTTGACAGGGTAGTAACGCGCTCCGCCCGCATAATAGCATACGCTGACGATATCGTTCTTTACCTGTCTCACATCAACATAGATACATGCCGCGAGCGAATGTCGCAACTTATGTGAGGCTATCTCGTGGTTGGATTCCCATGGCCTTCAGCTTGCAATATCCAAATGCTCAACGATGATCTTCACCCATCGCCGTAAATATGAGCGGAACCCTCTTCTATTCGATAAGTATTCTATCCCTATCCGTACCCATTATAAATACCTTGGACAACATTTAGACCATAAACTAACCTGGACTCATCATATTAAACATTTACGTAATAAAGCTATTTCTTATTTAAATGTCCTCCGAACTGTTACACGCAGAACTTGGAGAGCGAACCCGCCCACCGATCTTTCTTTATATAAGGCCACCCTCCGTTCCTACATGGACAATTTTGCCCATGTCCTAGATATGGCTTCCAACACTACTTTAGCACATCTAAATACGATACAATTCAGCGCTCTCCGCATTTGTCTCGGTGCTATTCACACCGCCCCTACTAACGCATTACTTGTGGAAGCTGGCGATCCCCCACTAAAATACGACTTATGTTAACAACAAAATACATCTTCAAGAAATTTGCCATCATCGCTACTCTCCTCATACCAAAATTACAACTATTTTTCGAGGGGCAGTCGCCCCCCTACTTTGTGGAGAAAACTTTGCATTTGTATTCCATTTTAGCTGGATGAAACAAGGAATTATAGGAATTATTAAAACAAGCAATTTGTGACAGGCCTGTTGTTTTTTCAGCTAATTATTTGCTTTAATTAATTAATAACGAAATTATTAGCGGAAATAGGGAACAAAGTCGTCCACGCGGTTAACCGATTTGAATAGCGCCAGTGGAGACTTTTTATGTGCTCTGAGGAAGGGTACGCGCGCATTCGTTAGTCAGTCAATCAAATCAATCAAAATCTCTTTATTTGCAAATGAGGTGTCTACCTCGGTGGCAAATGGTACACTAAAATACATTATTGTCAAGCACTAAATTTTAAATTAAAAAGAGAAGAAATATTTTTTCTACAATACAATAATATACTATTTATGCTAAAAAATTTCTATTAAACAAACAGATCATCCTTAATGAATTTATACTGTTTACAAAATTCTACTTATAATATCTCCTATACTTACAAGCATAGTCAGCTCATATACAGTATGTGGAATTACTTCAAATAATACTATGCAACTGGTATAAGATTAAAATTTACATTACCTTTATTTACTTTTTTACCCATTTTGGAACCTAAGTAGCATAACGACCTGCTGCGTCTTAACCAGAGCCCCCTTTTGCCACCACTTTTCAGAGTTCCTGAAGGGCCTTCACAGCTACTTTAGCGGTCCCAGGGCCCTCGAAGTCCCCACTGTACTTCACCCCTACAGGCAGTCCCCTACTTTGGCTGTCCAAACTCCATGGACCAGGGGATGGATTTTTTTATCACACATTTTTTATTTACAATAGCCTGCACTGGTCGAATGCCCTCTAACATTTCATTTATTTTCCCTGTTAATGTTTATTCTCTTCTTGAATACCTGTACAGATTTTGGAAAAGGATCAAACACTACCCCTGGTAAACTGTTCCACTCCTTCACGCCTTTCCCTATGAATGAAAATTTACCCCAGTCGCTTCTGCTAAAATTCCTTCTAATTTTATACTTGTGGACAGTTCTGCCAATATAATTATTTTCCAACTGAAGCCTCTCACGGATTTCTCCCCATGCTTCTTCTCCTGTATAGGCTCTACATAATCTTATAAGTCTACTTTTCTCCCTTCTCTTACTTAAAGTTTCCCACCAAAGTTCCTTTAACATTTCTGATACACTACTGTTTCTCCTGAAATCCCCTGTTACAAATCTTCCTGCTTTCCTCTGCACACTATCTATTTCTTTTATTAGGTATTCTTGGTGAGGATCCCAAACACTGTTTGCATATACCAATAATGGACGAACCATACTTAAGTAACTTTTTTCTTTTAATTCTTTGTTGCATCCTTTAAGTAGCCTCATTATGATATGTAACGATCTGTATGCTTTCCCAACAATGTCATCAACATGACCCTTCCAGTGCAAATTACTTTCAAATCTCACACATAAGTATTTACAGTTGCCATCTTTTGGGATAACTACCTCATCCGAAGTATATTCAAATTCAGTTTTAAATCTCCTGTTTGTAAATGTTGTAACAGTTGATTTGCCTCCATTAACCTTCATATTATTTTCTTCAACCCACTGTTGGATACTTTCAAGGTCCCTTTGTAATTCTGAACAATCCTCAATGTTATTTATTTCCCTATAAACAATTGTATCATCTGCAAACAATCTTATTTTTGATGTTATATTGTTCCCTAAATCATTTGTGTATATTAAGAAAAGTAACGGACCGATTATACTACCCTGTGCAATTCCCTTCCAAACTTTCTCTTCCTGTGATATATTATTTCCTACTTTGACTTTCTGAACCCTGGAATTTAGAAATGTTCTTATCCAACGTATAACCCTTACGTCCAATCGTATTCCCTCCAATTTCTTTAATAATATTCCATGTTCCACTCTATCAAAGGCTATGGAAAGATCTATGGCTATGCAATCTAACTGGCCTCCTGAATCCAACTGATCTGATATGTCCTGCTGAAATCCCACCAGTTGTGCCTCACAAGAAAATTTCTTTCTAAATCCATACTGGCTCCTCATGAACCAATTTTTATCATCACATTTCCCTCTGATGTTCTTTGCTATTAAACTCTCCAGTATTTTACAAACTATACTGGTCAGGCTGATTGGTCTGAAGTTCTCTGGTTTCCTTTTATCACCCTTTCCTTTATAAATTGGTATTATTATAGATTCCTTCCATTCTTTTGGTATTACACTATTATTTATGACATAGTCAAAGAGAAATTTTAAATAAGGCACTATGTACCACCCCATTGTCTTTAATACCTCCCCAGTAATTTGATCACTTCCTGCTGCTTTTCCTTGCTGAAGCAGTTGGATTTATCTGAAAATATCTTCATTTGTGAATGAGAAGCTTCTTGTTTCCCTATGTGTCTCTCCCTCTCTATCTTCTGTTACTGTTTCCAACTCCTGACAATCTTCTACTGAATCTCTGAATTCTCTACTAAATAGATTTGCTTTCTTAGTATCTGGCAGTCTCTTTAGTGTCTGTTAGTTTTTTTTAGTTTTTAGTCAAATACTAAATGATTTTTAATTATACAGTATAATCACGCCGTACGTCTGTTTAGTTGTAATACATGTGTAATATTGTTCCTCTTGTGAAAGTATTATTGTATAGTATTGAATCAAAATCTCAAATAAATATTATATACACAATTAAGTTGTTATGCTGAGAATCTTTACCTCCCTGTCGAAATTCAATTTTGTAGCTTTCTTTTCTAGTTTTAATGTATAACGTATATACACCCCCCCCCCGCTATATCCTACAAACTCGGGTACTTTGTGTCTTTACATTTTTTGCCCCCTACTTCTAATTCTCAATCGCCGCTACTGTTCGCCGTCACCGTCTTCAAAAAATGCCGACACTCTATCACGCAAATAGTTATTTACATGGATATCGCGATGCTCTTTTGCATATGCCTACACTGCCGTATTACTATTTTCCTTATGAATGTTTCATTCATCGTCCTTATAATATTCCCCCTACTGCTTCTAACAATTGCCGCGATGCAAATCAGCACTGTAAACAGCCACAGCTTCACAAAAAGTTACCTGTCTACCCCTTTACAAGTACTGTCGATATATACACAGATGGCTATAAGTCATCGACTGCCATTGGAGCGGCCTTTTTTGCTGTTCAACCTCAGTTTACCCAACAATTTAGATTTCCTAATCACTTCTCCATTTTTTCTGCTGAAAGTTTTGCCGTACGCCACGCTCTCCTTTATGTTACACAACATAATTATGCAAAAGCAAACATCTACACCGATTCTATGGGCGTATTGCAATCACTCTCCTCTACCTCCTTCTCATAAAATTGGTACCTACATAACGAAAAACATATTATTTATACGGTCGGTAGATGTAGAGTGAGTTTTTGCCCTTGGGTATCGTCCCTTATGTGTCCACGGCTGGTCCGTGGTCCAACATCTCTGTACACTGACCGGCCAACCGAGCAGAGGAGAGGTGGCTACGGCTTTACCGTGGCTCTACGCCTCTGCATTCGGGAGACGGGACAGGGCTGGACCTCACGACTGGCCCTAAACGTCGGCTGTCCTGACAATGGTTTTTTCGGTAGGGATGGGTCCAGTTAGTTCATTTGCTCGAACTCGTTCATAGCCTTGAGTCGTTCAAATGAACGAGATGGTTCATGACGTAATATAGGCCTAGAAACAGCCCTCGCGGCACTTCGTTCAAATGAACGAGTTAGTTTATTATGAGCACGAACAGAAAACAGCTACACAGTGCTTTCGCCTGTCTGTCTAAGTAAAGAAATGGTATCTAAGAGACAGAGAGACATATAAGCTTTCTAATTTTGTATAACTCCTTCTCCCCAGTTGAGAAGTGTGGGTGATGTGCTGTCACGTGACCATTTACACGTCACGCCATTGGCAATTCTTGTGCAAGCTTATTTGTCGTTCAAATGTACGAGGTAGTTCATTTGTGTTGTCTGCATGGAAACATCTCTTGCGGCACCTCGTTCAATGGACGAAGTCGTTCAAATGAACGAGGTAATTCATTTGTGCTGTCTACATTGAAAGAGCTCACGCGGCACTTCATTCAATGAACGAAGTCGTTCAAATGAACGAGGTAG